>NC_138316.1:35762500-35900000 GCF_965601325.2 Salmo salar | reverse complement strand
ATGTCAATCTCACACCAGGAAGGAATTTCCTCTTGGGCTAATGGTAAAGACGTTGTTTTCCAGAGCGGTAGACCGAGGTTCATGTGTGTGTGTGTCCGTGTGTATCTCTCACCTCTTGGCCAGTAGCTGTGAGCGTGTTCCTGAGGGTGATATGAGGCTGATCTCCAGATCTCCTCGCCGTGGATGGACAATCAGTACCTTGACCACCACATGTTCTACGTAGCTCACATGCTGCTCTGCCTGCTCCGTACACCCTGTGCTAGTGATGGTGCTGTTCAGGCTCTGGTCTGCACGGATGTACCTGGCAGGAAGGGAACAAGGCCAACTAGTTAGTATGTGTGTCTAGCAGTTAGTCTAGCAGTTAGTGCTGCTGCCTCTTACACACAAATATAGAGGTGTGACATTGGTTAAAATATAGAGGTCTGCTGCCATTGGTTAAAATATAGAGGTGTGACATTGGTTAAAATATAGAGGTCTGCTGCCATTGGTTAAAATATAGAGGTGTGACATTGGTTAAGATGTGACCTACTGCCCTGTGATGCGTTCTCCTTTTACCTTGACACATTATTTTTCCTATTTGTCAACATGTCACTATCTGTTCAATAAAACCATGTAATGCACATCATTTTCAAAGGGTGCTGTGACAAAACACATCAATCAAATCAACTGCTATTTTATTTGTCACATGTGCCAAATACAACGGGTGTCGACTTAACTGTGAAACGTTTGCTTACGATCCAGAGCAAAACAAAGTGGAATAAAATAAACAAGAATGGAGCTATACACAGGGAGTACCAGTACCAGATCAATGTGAGCCTATATACAGGGGGTACCAGTACCAGATCAATGTGAGGCTATATACAGGGAGTACCAGTACCAGATCAATGTGGAGCTATATACAGGAAGTACCAGTGCCAGATCAATGTGAAGCTATATACAGGAAGTACCAGTACCAGATCAATGTGAAGCTATATACAGGGAGTACCAGTACCAGATCAATGTGAGGCTATATACAGGGAGTACCAGTACCAGATCAATGTGGAGCTATATACAGGGAGTACCAGTACCAGATCAATGTGACGCTATATACAGGGAGTACCAGTACCAGATCAATGTGAGGCTATATACAGGGAGTACCAGTACCAGACCAATGTGGAGCTATATACAGGAAGTACCAGATCAATGTGGAGCCATATACAGGAAGTACCAGATCAATGTGGAGCTATATACAGGAAGTACCAGTATCAGATCAATGTGAGGCTATATACAGGGAGTACCAGTACCAGACCAATGTGGAGCTATATACAGGGAGTACCAGTACCAGATCAATGTGGAGCTATTTACAGGGAGTACCCCTACCAGATCAATGTGAGACTATATACAGGGAGTACCAGTACCAGATCAATGTGGAGCTATATACAGGGAGTACCAGTACCAGATCAATGTGGAGCTATATACAGGGAGTACCAGATCAATGTGGAGCTATATACAGGAAGTACCAGTATCAGATCAATGTGAGACTATATACAGGGTGTACCAGTACCAGATCAATGTGGAGCTATATACAGGGAGTACCAGTACCAGATCAATGTGGAGCTATATACAGGGAGTACCAGTACCAGATCAATGTGGAGCTATTTACAGGGATATGAGGTATTTGAGGTAGATATGTACATGAAGGCAGGATAGATAATAATTTGATTAAAATAAAGAACAAAGTAGCAGCAGCAAATGATGAGTGTAAAAGTGTGTGTGTATGTGCGTGTCTGTGTATGTGTGTGTGTGTTTGTGTTGTCGGTATGCGTGTGTGTGTGTATGTAGTGTCTCTGAATTTGTGTGGGTTTTGTGTAAAAGTGTCTGGGATGATGTGTGGATAGAGTGTGTATATGGTGTGTACATTCTTGTGAGTGTGCATAGAGACAGTGCAAGATGGAGTCAGTGCAGATAGTCCGGGTAACCATTAAGTCCTTAGTGATGTGGGAGACAAGGAACTTGAATCTCTCGACCCGCTCTATTATATCCCTGTCGATGTGGATGGGGGCGTTCCCTCTTTCTCTTGTAGTCCACCATCAACTCCTTGGTTTTACTGACGTTGAGGGAGAGGTTGTTGTCATGGCACCACATTGCCAAGTCTCTGACCTCCTCCTTGTAGGCTGTCCCATCACCGTCGGTGATCTAGCCTAGCATCGCCGTGTTGTCAGCGAACTTGATAATGGTGTTGGAGTCATGCGTGGCCACACAGTTGTGGGTGAACAGGGAGTACAGGAGGGGACTAAGCACACACCCTTGAGGGGCCCCCGTGTTGAGGGTCAGTGTGGCGGAGGTGTCGTTGCCTACCCTCACCACCTGGGGCCATCCCATCAGGAAGTCCAGGATCCAGCTCCAGAGGAAGGTGTTCAGTCCCAGGTTCCCCAGCTTGGTGAGGAGCTTGGAGGGGGATATGGTTTTCAACGCTGAGTTGTAGTCTGTGAACAGCATTCTCACATAGTTATTTCCCCTCTTGTCCAAGTGGGAGAGAGCAGTGTGAAGTGAGTGAACTAGGACCCAAACCCCCAATTACTCCAACATTGGCTACTTTTATTATTTCACAACATTCCGATCCTTAAGATCGCCAACTAATAAAGGTTTGTGTTGAAGCAATTGAGTGTGAGGGTCTTACTATCGGTACTACAGAACAGAAGGGCCACACACACAGCAGTAGCACATGAGTGTGTGGGTTGTGTCGTTTATTGGCAGAGCTGTGATGCGATCAAAGATAGCAGGTGTAGCCAAATGTATTGATGAGGGGGAAAAAATCTCAAACGGAAGCTCAGATGCAAAGATATGATATAATTATTATATATTAATTAGGGCAAATAATTGTATATAAACCAGGAGTGTGTGCTAGCCTTTGAGACACTGATGCTGGTTAAGTCAAACAAAACATGAGTTTTTTCACTTATATTTAAATGCACTTTATTGCACTGTAAAGCAGGGATGGGCTCAATAAACCAGGGTTGGGCTCAGTAAACTGACATTCCAATTCAATAATTGGAAAAAGGGTATCTATTTCAATGAACTGACAAGGAGAAGGTATTTATTTCCAACATTTTTACTTTAAAAAAAAATACAAATCACTTCCTGAATTGACTGACTTCAATTCAAACGGACCCCAACCCTGCTGTGCAAGCATCATGTCCAAATAAATATGCAATATTTTTGCATCTCCTAATAAATGATTTATTTTATAGAATTTTTGTTGGTACTCCTTGTATATAACTTCATTCTTGTGTGTTTTATTTCTGAAGTGTTTAATTTTTCTTATTTAACTCTGCATCTTTGGAAAAGTTTATACAGTTTGACGTTTTATTGTCATGTGCACAAGTACAGTGAAATGCCTTTCTTGCGAGTTCTTTCCCAACAATGCAGTAATCAATATCAGCAGTAAAAATAGTATACTATAAAATAAAGTAAAGTGGAATAAAAACACATAAGAAGAACACGAGGAAGTAAGTATACAGGGTAAGTGCCAGGATCAGCAGCTATATACAATGTCAGTTCCAGGGTCAGTGTCAATACCATATTTACATGGGTCTCCCGGTTACAGGCGGCTGTGACACAGCCTGTAATATTATACACAGCCTGTATATTTACTGGAGTGGTAGGGGTAGTACTGTTTGTATAGGGGTAGGGTGACTAGGCATCAGGATATATGATAAACAGAGTAGCAGCAGCGTATATGATGATTGTATGAGAGTGTGTGTGCATGTGTAGAGTCAGTATGAATGTGTGTGCGTGTTATTTGTGTGTGAGCAAATTAACTCTGTGTTTGTGTGTTACAGCCTGAATTCAAATTTGATGTTTTTATTTCTTCTCACCCATCTACACAATACCCCTTAACGACAAAGTGAAAACATGTTTTTTTTTATTTTAGCAAATTTATTGAAAATGAAACACATAGATATCTCATTTACATAAGTACTCACACCCCTGAGTTAATACATGTCAGAATGACCTTCGACAGCGAATACAGCTGTGAGACTTTCTGGGTACGTTTCTAAGAGCTTTGCACACCTGGATAGTACAATATTTGCACATTATTCTTTTTTTAATTCTTCAAGCTCTGTCAAATTGGTTGTTGATCATTGCTAGGCCACCATTTTCAAGTCTTGCCCTAGATTTTCAAGCACTCAAAAGTCAAAACTGTAACTCTGCCTCTCAGGAACATTCACTTTCTTCTTGGTAAGCAACTCAAATCAAATCAAATTTTATTTGTCACATGTGCCGAATACTCCAGTGTGGGATTGGGCCTTGTGTTGTTAAGTTATTGTCTTGCTGAAAGGTGAATTAATATCCCAGTTTCTGGTAGAAAGCAGACTGAACCAGGTTTTCCTCTAGGATTTTGTCTGTGCTTAACTCCATTCCGTTTTATTTTTTATTCTGACAAAAATCCACAATCCTTAACAATTACAGGCATACCCATAACATTATGCAGCCACCACTATGCTTGGAAATATGGGGAGTGGTACTCAGTAATTTGTTGTATTGGATTTGCCCAAAACATAACACTTTGTATTCAGGCCAAAAAGTGAATTGCTTTGCCACATTTTTAGCAGTATTACTTTAGTGCCTTGTTGCAAACAGGATGCATATTTTGGAATAGTTTTATTCTGTACAGGCTTCCTTCATTTCACTCTGTGACACGACTTCCGCCGAAGTCGGTTCCTCTCCTTGTTCAGGCGGCGTTCGGCGGTCGACGTCACCGGTCTTCTAGCCATCGCCGATCCACCTTTCATTTTCCATTTGTTTTGTCTTGTTTTCCCCACACACCTGGTTTTCATTTCCCTCATTACTTGTCGTGTATTTAACCCTCTGTTCCCCCCATGTCTGTGTGTGAAATTGTTTATTGTTGAGGTTGGCACGCTTCCGGCTGGTTTGCGCCGGGTTTGGTTTTATACCTGTGCTTTGTGGCAGCCTGTACTTTGAACTTGGGTTTTTGTACTTTGTGCTGCCTCACTTGTTTGTTGGGCATTTGTTTTGTGACGCGGTTGCGTTCTGTGCAAATGATTGCCTAAGTAAAGTGCTTTGTCCACTCATCTCTGCTCTCCTGCGCCTGACTTCCATGCACCAGCTACACTCACCCCTTGACACTCTGTCATTTGGGTTAGTATTGCCGAGTAACTAAAATGTTGTTGATCCTCAGTTTTCTCCTATCACAGCCATTAAAATATGTAACTGTTTTAAAGTCACCATTGGCATCATGGTGAAATCCCTGAGCATTTTCCTTCCTCTCCGCCAACTGAGTTAGGACGGACGGCTGTATATTTGTAGTGACTGGGTGTATTGATAAAGTGTAATTCCTAACTTCACCATGCTAAAAGGGATATTCAATATCTGATTTTTTTTACTAATCTACCAATAGGTGCCCTTCTTTGCGAGGCATTGGAAAACCTCCCTGGTCTTTGCGGTTGAATCTGTGTTTGAAATTCATTGCTCGACAGAGGGACTTTAGAGATAATTGAACGTGTGGGGTACAAAGATGAGGCAGTCATTCAAAAATCATGTTAAAAACTATTATTGCACACAGAGTGAGTACATGCAACTTATGTGACTTGTTAAGCAAATATTTACTCCTCAACGTCTGTAGGCTTGCCATAACAAAGGGGTTGAATTTGTAAAAATGTCTAAAAACATAATTCCCCTTTGACATTATGGGGTATTGTGTGTAGGCCAGTGAAACATAATCTGTTTTTATTCGCTTTTTGATTTGATCTGAGCTTCATTTTTTCTCTCCATGTTTTTGACAGTGTGCAGGTATATCCTTTCCAGTATCCTGTTTTTGAAACCTAACCACCTGTGACTGACATCATTTTTTAAATAAGGACTATGAAAGAGTGCAGACAGACTCCCATTGTTTCCATTGCATCATCATACCATATGAGATACAGTACATAGAGCACTGTAACGGAAAACTGTCACTTATTAGGTCATTTGAGGCATTATCAACAGTAAAAGACGCTGAAACGTTTTACTGCACCATACTGTAAATCAAAGTTTCCCAAAGTTGGTTCTGTTTTTCAAATGGTATTGTAATTCTACCCCACAGAATACAGTACCGTAGTGTATATTTTGAGTGCCAAAAACCATTTTGTCCACTAGTGGGTGCACAGTATTGTTATTTCTTGCTCATTAACATATTGTGAAGCATACCTTGTAAGAGGCTATAATTGTTGCACCCATGAGCGGGAATGCTGTACCAATTTTACTCCTATGTGGTTAAAGTGCCCCATCAATTAAACATTTATAGGGAACAGATCGGACTGGCAGAAAGTCTTAAACCTTAAATGGTTCATTTTGCCATATCCTTTTGGTCTGTTTTGCTCTGTAGTTGCTGCCAGTTTGGAAGCTTTTGTTAAGGCCTCTAGAAGTGCAAGTGATATAAAACACAACATATTCATTGATACTGTTTGCTGTAATGTGGAAACACTTAGCAGCCAAACTGCTTGCACTAATCCCACAGTAAAATACTGTAAAATACAAACCCATCCCCTCATTTCATTTCATTCATTCATGTATTCATTCCGATTACAGTAACATTTACTTTTTTACAGCATAATAAAGTAAATGTTACAGTATTGTACTGTGTGTCATTACACAGTACTTGCATTGATACCATATTGATATTACAGCAGGTGTACTGTACTATGAAATACAGAATGTTACTGACCACCGAGCTGCTTGTAAGCTACTGTCAAATTCATGGTAACCCCCTTACAGTGAGCATTATAAAGCTGTCAAATTCATGGTAACCCCCTTACAGTGAGCATTATAAAGCTGTCAAATTCATGGTAACCCCCTTACAGTGAGCATTATAAAGCTGTCAAATTCATGGTAACCCCCTTACAGTGAGCATTATAAAGCTGTCAAATTCACGGTAACCCCCTTACAGTGAGCATTATAAAGCTGTGAAATTCATGGTAACCCCCTTACAGTGAGCATTATAAAGCTGTCAAATTCATGGTAACCCCCTTACAGTGAGCATTATAAAGCTGTCAAATTCATGGTAACCCCC
This sequence comes from Salmo salar, assembly GCF_965601325.2. NCBI lineage: Eukaryota > Metazoa > Chordata > Actinopteri > Salmoniformes > Salmonidae > Salmo > Salmo salar. The sequence continues at coordinate 35,892,949 of NC_138316.1, read as the reverse complement.
TTACAGTGAGCATTATAAAGCTGTCAAATTCATGGTAACCCCCTTACAGTGAGCATTATAAAGCTGTCAAATTCACGGTAACCCCCTTACAGTGAGCATTATAAAGCTGTCAAATTCATGGTAACCCCCTTACAGTGAGCATTATAAAGCTGTCAAATTCATGGTAACCCCCTTACAGTGAGCATTATAAAGCTGTCAAATTCATGGTAACCCCCTTACGGTGAGCATTATAAAGCTGTCAAATTCATGGTAACCCCCTTACGGTGAGCATTATAAAGCTGTCAAATTCATGGTAACCCCCTTACAGTGAGCATTATAAAGCTGTAAATGCATGTTCAGGTTTTCTCGTTTTCCCCACTGATCTTCTCTCACAGCCTCTGGTGGGCACTTATTCAAATCAAATGTATTGGTCACATACACATGGTTAGCAGATGTTATTGCGAGTGTAGTGAAATGCTTGTGCTTTTAGTCTCCGACAGTGCAGTAAGCAATAACAAGTAATAGGAAGGAATAAGAATATATAAATATAGGGATGAGCAATGTTCAAAGCAAGTTGCTAGCAAAAAACTGTTCTGCAACAAAATGCCAAAGGCTTATTCATGTGTTTTCATAGGCAACACATAATAACAGTTATATTTCCACTGATCTACGAACACATCAGTTTAAAGACATTGAATCACAGTTGCTTTGTTTACGACCCACAGATGGCAAGTCAATAACACTGATTTGGACGACACAGAACTATGTACCCATCCAAAACTTGTAATCCCCCCCATCCAGATGCACACACACACAGGCACGCACACACGCACACACAGGCACACACAGACATAGGCACAGGCACAGGCACAGACATGCACACACAGACACAGGCACAGGCACGCACACACACACACACACACACACACACACACACACACACACACACACACACACACACACACACACACACACACACACACACACACACACACACAGGGACACACACACAGGGACGCACACACAGGGACGCACACACGCACACACAGACATAGGCACAGGCACAGGCACAGACATGCCCACACGCACACACAGACACAGGCACACACACAGGCACAGACACAGACACAGGCACACGCACACACACGCACGCACGCACACACACACACACACACACACACACACACACACACACACACACACACGCACACACACACACACACACACACACACACACACACACACACACACACACACACACACACACACACACACAACACACACACACACACACACACAGGCACAGACAGACACACACAGACACACAGCAGAGATATAGTCATGTGAATGTTCATCTCTCTCATGAAACCTGACAGGATATTTTCCACTGCTCTATTGGACGGAGGTGGATCAGCATTCAATTGGCTCAGCCTCCAGGCTAATGAGACTCCAACTGAAGACCAACAGGCCTGTGTGTGTGAGTGTGTGTGCGTGCGTGCATTTGTGTGTGTGGGTGAGTAAGTGAGAGAGTCTGTGTGTGTGTGTGTGAGAGAGAGCGAGAGAGAAGAAGAGAGAGACAGCGAGTGTGTGTTTGCATGCATGTGTGTGTGACATGTCACACTGAAGGACAGATTGTCACCAATCAATAATCAAAGCAGAGTGTCACGTTGCAAACAGCAGTCCACAATGCCCTCCAGTGCTGCTATACTTGACTGTGGCTACATCCCAAATGGGTCAAACGTAGTGCACTATCTAGTGAATAGGCTGCCATTTGGGACGCACACTGTGTTAAGAATCTGTGGCAGGAACACAGTCTTTGATGGACGTGCTACTGTACATAATCAAATCCTTATTCCTCACTAGACATTTGACTTCTATTATCAGGAGGCTCCAGATCCTATCCAAGGGAGTCATATGAGGTGATGACATTTGGACCGCTGACAGGCAGTCAGGGTAGTAGTACAGTAAATCATGGAAGATCTAAGTTGATTTTGGTTTAGCAGACTGACACGCACACGTGCACAGAATACCCTATTCATATTGAGTGAGATGTTTTTTAGAGAGCGAGTATTCAGAGACCTTTGTTAGGGGTGAGCTGAGGATATCTCGTTATCTCCAGGAACAGGGTTGGAGTTAAAACATACAGGACGGTAACTCTCCAGGAACAGGGTTGGAGTTAAAACATACAGGACAGTAACTCTCCAGGAACAGGGTTGGAGTTAAAACATACAGGACGGTATCTCTCCAGGAACAGGGTTGGAGTTAAAACATACAGGACGGTAACTCTCCAGGAACAGGGTTGGAGTTAAAACATACAGGACGGTATCTCTCCAGGAACAGGGTTGGAGTTAAAACATACAGGACGGTATCTCTCCAGGAACAGGGTTGGAGTTAAAACATACAGGACGGTAACTCTCCAGGAACAGGGTTGGAGTTAAAACATACAGGACGGTAACTCTCCAGGAACAGGGTTGGAGTTAAAACATACAGGACAGTAACTCTCCAGGAACAGGGTTGGAGTTAAAACATACAGGACGGTATCTCTCCAGGAACAGGGTTGGAGTTAAAACATACAGGACGGTATCTCTCCAGGAACAGGGTTGGAGTTAAAACATACAGGACGGTATCTCTCCAGGAACAGGGTTGGTGACCCCTGCCCTAGGGCCTATAGGCACTTGTGTAGATCTGAAAGGATCTGATACGTGTAAATACTTCATGTGGTCAGTAACAATTCCTGGCAATACGTATGAACATTATGGTAATAGCTCCAACTTATACTAATATTTTTCCATTAGCTTTTTCGACAATGTTTCTAGATCTACATGTGCCAAGGGAGTAAAGGCGTCAACATGCTTCCGTTCGGCTAGGCGTACCGAACGAGTGTGCTCCCATACTCCTTTAAAACACCTTCACTTGAAAAACGAGTACTAGCAATAATATGGTTTGTCCACCTCAAAATAGTCAGAATTATTCTAAGATAATTCAAGAAATCTGTCATAAATTTTGCCAAAGAGATCTTAGTTGTGCAATTTTACATATAACTAAGATGTTAGCATGAAAACGATTTGTCTCTTGTTGAAGAATCCCTACTAAAAGCATCTCAAGTATTGCATTTCAATTTAAGAATAACTTTCTGTGAAAGCTTCTATTGAAATGTGAAGATAATACATTAAAGCCTTTCAAAAATGATTTTCTAAACAAGAAGATTGCCTTGAGCATCCTTGAGAAAAAAGTAAGCTCTGAACCTATTCAATGTGTTTCCGTTGCAAAGTGGTGAATGTTTTAAAAAAATATATGGTTTCCTCGAAACAAAGTAATGTTTTCTCTTTCCTTCCTGTTTTTCTGTGAAGGACTGAGTCAGAAGCAGTATCACTGTTATGCAAGCCTGGGGCCACTCACAAACCAAAGACAACCAGACATGTGAAACATACAGTGAGGGAAAAAAGTATTTGATCCCCTGCTGATTTTGTACGTTTGCCCACTGACAAAGAAATGATCGGTCTATAATTTTAATGGTAGGTTTATTTGAACAGTGAGAGACAGAATAACAACAAAACATTTTTTTAAAAACGCATGTCAAAAATGTTATAAATTGATTTGGATTTTAATGAGGGAAATAAGTATTTGACCCCTCTGCAAAACATGACTTAGTACTTGGTGGCAAAACCCTTGTTGGCAATCACAGAGGTCAGACGTTTCTTGTAGTTGGCCACCAGGTTTGCACACATCTCAGGAGGGATTTTGTCCCACTCCTCTTTGCAGATCTTCTCCAAGTCATTAAGGTTTCGAGGCTGATGTTTGGCAACTCGAACCTTCAGCTCCCTCCACAGATTTTCTATGGGATTAAGGTCTGAAGACTGGCTAGGCCACTCCAGGACCTTAATGTGCTTCTTCTTGAGCCACTCCTTTGTTGCCTTGGCCGTGTGTTTTGGGTCATTGTCATGCTGGAATACCCATCCACGACCCATTTTCAATGCCCTGGCTGAGGGAAGGAGGTTCTCACCCAAGATTTGACTGTCCATGGCCCCGTCCATTGTCCCTTTGATGTGGTGAAGCTGTCCTGTCCCCTTAGCAGAAAAACACCCCCAAAGCATAATGTTTCCACCTCCATGTTTGACGGTGGGGATGGTGTTCTTGGGGTCATAGGCAGCATTCCTCCTCCTCCAAACACGGCGAGTTGAGTTGATGCCAAAGAGCTCCATTTTGATCTCATCTGACCACAACACTTTCACCCAGTTGTCCTCTGAATCATTCAGATGTTCATTGGCAAACTTCAGACGGGCATGTATATGTGCTTTCTTGAGCAGGGGGACCTTGCGGGCGTTGCAGGATTTCAGTCCTTCACGGCGTAGTGTGTTACCAATTGTTTTCTTGGTGACTATGGTCCCAGCTGCCTTGAGATTATTGACAAGATTCTCCCGTGTAGTTCTGGGCTGATTCCTCACCGTTCTCATGATCATTGCAACTCCACGAGGTGAGATCTTGCATGGAGCCACAGGCCGAGGGAGATTGACAGTTCTTTTGTGTTTCTTCCATTTGTGAATAATCGCACCAACTGTTTTCACCTTCTCACCAAGCTGCTTGGCGATGGTCTTGTAGCCCATTCCAGCCTTGTGTAGGTCTACAATCTTGTCCCTGACATCCTTGGAGAGCTCTTTGGTCTTGGCCATTGTGGAGAGTTTGGAATCTGATTGATTGTTTGCTTCTGTGGACAGGTGTCTTTTATACAGGTAACAAACTGAGATTAGGAGCACTCCCTTTAAGAGTGTGCTCCTAATCTCAGCTCGTTACCTGTATAAAAGACACCTGGGAGACAGAAATCTTTCTGAGTGAGAGGGGGTCAAATACTTATTTCCCTCATTAAAATGCAAATCAATTTATAAAATTTTTGACATGCATTTTTCTGGACTTTTTTGTTGTTATTATAGACTGATTATAGACTGATCATTTCTTTGTCAGTGGGCAAACGTACAAAATCAGCAGGGGATCAAATACTTTTTTCCCTCACTGTACTGCTACCCTAAAAGCTACCCTTTTCTGAAACGACTGTATTAGACAAATTTCGACTGTATTATAGACTGCACGGGGTGTTAGAGGAGAGTTGTGTTACTAAGGGAACTACACGGGCAGTGACAGAATGAATAGAAAGCAGCCAATATGAAATTGAATTACCGTCACATATCATTGGCTAACTGACTTCCTACAAAAGTGCTACCTGGAACCTAAAAGGGTTCTTCGGCTGTCCCCATAGGAGAACTCTTTAAAGAACCATTTTTGGTTCCAGGTAGAACACTTTTGGGTTCCAGGTAGAACCCTTTCCACAGAGAGTTCTACCTGAAACCCAAAAGGGTTCTACCATAAACCAAAAAGGGTTCTCATATGGCAACAGCCAAAGCACCATTTTGGAACCTTTTTTACTAAGAGTGTAGGACAGACCATAAAAGCACATCCCACTGGGCACAGAGGTCAATTCAACGTCTATTCCACATTGGTTCAACTTAATTCCATTGAAATGATGCGGAAAAAACGTTGATTCAACCAGTGTGTGATTGTCACGTCCTGACCAGTAAAAGGGGTTATTTGTTATAGTAGTTTGGTCAGGGCGTGGCAGGGGGGTGTTTGTTTTGTGTGTTTGGGGTTTTGATGTATGTTCTATATTTAATATTTCTATGTTCATTCTATGTTCCCTATCTAGTTTTTGTATTTCTGTGTTTTGGCCTGGTATGGCTCTCAATCAGGGACAGCTGTACTTCGTTGTCGCTGATTGGGAGCCATACTTAGGTAGCCCTTTTTCCACCTGTCTTTTGTGGGAAGTTGATTTTGCATAGCTGTGAGGAGCCTGCAATACTGTTCGTTCATTGTGTTTTGTTTATTGTTTTGCTGGTTCACGTTAATTAAAATATGATGAACCCAACCCAAGCTGCGCCTTGGTCTACTCCTTCAGACGGACGTTACAGTGACCAGCGAGAAAGCACTGATCATTTCTTTACATTCCAGTGAAGAGGCAACTCCGGGATGCTGGCCTTCTAGGCAGAGTTGCAAAGAAAAAGCCATTTCTCAGACTGACCAATAAAAAGAAAAGATTAAAATGGGCAAAAGAACACAGAGGAACTCTGCCTAGAAGGCCAGCATCCCGGAGTCACCTCTTCACTGTTGACGTTGAGACTGGTGTTTTGCGGGTAGTACTTAATGAAGCTGCCAGTTGAGGACTTGTGAGGCGTCTGTTTCTCAAACTAGACACTCTAATGTACTTGTCCTCTTGCTCAGTTGTGCACCGGGGCCTCCCACTCAGATCTCGTACACAGTGTTGTACGAGATCTTCAGTTTCTTGACAATTTCTCGCATGGAATAGCCTTCATTTCTCAGAACAAGAATAGACTGACGAGTTTCAGAATAAAGTTTATTTGTTTCTGAACATTTTGAGCCTGTAATCGAACCCACAAATGCTGATGCTCCAGATACTCAACTAGTCTAAAGAAGGCCAGTTATATTGCTTCTTTAATCAGAACAACAGTTTTCAGCTGTGCTAACATAATTGCAAAAGGCTTTTCTAATGATCAATTAGCCTTTTAAATTATAAACTTGGATTAGCTAACACAACGTGTCATTGGAACACAGGAGTGGTGGTTGCTGTTAATGGGCCTCTGTACGCCTGTGTAGATATTCCATTTAAAGAATCAGCTGTTTCCAGCTACAATAGTCATTTACAACATTAACAATGTCTACACTGTATTTCCGCTAAATTTGATGTTATTTTAATGGACAAAAAAATGTGCTTTTCTTTCAAAAACAAGGACATTTCTAATTGACCCCAAACTTCTGAATTGTAGTGTACATTTAGTTACATTAAACTGGTTAAAATAGCAGGGGTTCACATGTCTGCATATTTTTGCTCTGCAAATACACAGATCACCATTTTGTGTAGCTAATTGTAGTTCTTGCTTTACACATTTGCTTTTCTCACCCACACGCAACCAACCAGGGATCTGTATAGGTTTTGTGTGGCAGGAATAAGTTGAGAGGTTCTGGCCCATGGACAAACACACACAGGCACTCACACATACACACAAGTCATCCTCCCCTCTCATCCCTGTGCATCTCCGGAGCAACATCTAAGATTTATGAGAAACTATTCTCTGTTCAAATGGAACACTAGCACCACAACTGCAGTACCAGAACATAGTGACACACATAGCAGCATGCTCCCCTGTGCACCCGTAAAAAGTGTCCCCCAGTTTGTGCCAGGCACAACGGCACCATGGTGATGATAGCTAACATGACTCAGCTCGGTCCATTGTCAAACTTGGCAGAGAAGGAGTCAATCCTATGATAAGGGAATGGAAAGAAGCACACAGCGTTTGATATTTCCCCTCTTTTTGAGCGTTTTTGGCAGTATAAAAACCAGTGGTCTTTGAAATGAACCATTAAAGGGGCAATCAGCAGTAGAAACTAACAATATTTCTGGGAAAAAAAGCTGAGAGATGGGGCTGGAGAGTTGTAATGAATTAAAATCATAAACAGAGCTATGGATGCAAGGACTGACCCTCCATGATACCCACATTATAGTTTTAACCATGTTTTAAGGCTATATAGTGTTTGTTTACATTTACATTGTTGACAAACATTGGAGTAAAACAAGCTTATATTTTGGGTTCTGATGGGGTACAACAGTTGATCTAAGCTCATGAGGTATTTATATGTTATATTTTTCAAGAATCAATGGGTATCAGTCCAAAAATGGATGTAGCAACTGCTGATTGCCCCTTTAAATGTAAAGTGGCTCCCTATGTGTCCATGACTACCTTCTGAGTGGGTTTTTGGCCGGAAGGTGTGCCAATTTTCGCTTCTTATTCTCTGGCTGTTTTGGAATGGAATGACATCTTCACATCGTTACATAAACAAACAACCGCCATTTTGTTTCTCTCAAGTCAAGTGGATGGCAGCCAGGCAGTCACTGACCCTAGATGGATCCAGTTTTATCTCCTATAGGGAATAGGGCTCAAAAGTAGTGCACTATATAGAGAATAAGGATTAAATGTAATGTACTTTAAAGGGATGAAACGCAATGCACTATATAGAGAATAGGGCTCAAAAGCAGTGCACACACACACACACACACACACACACACACACACACACACACACACACACACACACACACCTCACAATCCCCTGGATCCACTCTGATGATTTCCACCCCACAGAAAATATAAAGAGTGTTTTGCAACTAACTGAAGGTTAGGGTGTAGACAAGTTCATCCGGCGTTAAACGACTCTGTTTTTATTATCTTATAATATATAATAATAGTCAGTGCCTCTATGTGCTTCATATACACCTAGACGCTACGCATCTTCAACAGCCTGCTATGAGCTCATCATGCGTAGACATGCTCCAATTACTGACAATATCCTCCTGATGAAAATAAACGGATTTAATTACAAAGCATTATAATCATCAGATCCCTGTTTTCACATATTACAGTTTATAACAGCTAGAATATAACACTAGTGGTTATGTGAGGGAGGAGGACGTGTGTATGTATGTATGTATGTATGTATGTATGTATGTATGTATGTATGTATGTATGTATGTATGTATGTATGTATGTATGTATGTATGTATGTATGTATGTATGTATGTATGTATGTGTGTGTCTGAATGTGTATGTGTTTATGTGTGCATGTGTGTGTGTGCGTGTGTGTGCGTGTGTGTGTGTGTGTGTGTGTGTGTGTGTGTGTCCAGTAGAACAAGGAATTGTTTGAGCTCTATTCATTACAGTTCTATCTGAAACATTCTGAATGCTTCACCAAATATACCACAGCCCTCCTGAATGGGTATTTGAATGTTTTTAAATGTTTTGTGAACGTTACAGGTTGTCTTGGCACAAAGGGAACCACATAACCGGTAGGGCGCTGCTTCCTCACCTGGTACGTCGTTCAGACATCCTAGTACAGGTGTGCTGGGTAGGAACACTCCTCCACTTCTTAGCCTCCACCACCATACCCTCCGCATCCACCAGCCCAAAGCCATACAGGTGGCTCACTAAGAGAGAGGCAGGGGTGGAGCGAGAGAGAGAGGGAGTGAGAGAGAGAGATGAGGAGTTAGACCTGTGTCTAAATGGATGAGTGAAGCTTCTAAAGAGAAAGCTGCCCTAAATTATTACTTTCCATCTTTCTTTTTTCCTTTCTTTAATTTCGGGGGTGGGCAGGGGGGGAAGCATATCCTGAACTGGTGTAACTACTACACAGCTGATGATGGATTTATAAGAAACAGTTCAAATGTTACACCTTCCTCTACAGGTGAAGTGATAAGAGAGGTACCAGCCCTAATCAAACACACACACCCACTCAGCCCTACCTAAAAAAACTGACCAAGACTGGGCATCTATAAGGTCTTATTTCTGCATACATTTAAGCAATGAGATATATATATATATATATATATATATATATATATATGATCAGATACACAAAACTAGTCAAAAGTTTGTGAGCCGAAGGCGAGCAATTACTTGGAAATCATAAACCAACACAAGTGCTGGAACAGAACAACTATGTGCAATGCTGGGGGATCTCTGAATGCTGGGGGATCTCTGAATGCTGGGGGATCTCTGAATGCTGGGGGATCTCTGAATGCTGGCGGATCTCTGAATGCTGGGGGATCTCTGAATGCTGAGGGATCTCTGAATGCTGAGGGATCTCTGAATGCTGGGGGATCTCTGAATGCTGAGGGATCTTTGAATGCTGGCGGATCTCTGAATGCTGGGGGATCTCTGAATGCTGGCGGATCTCTGAATGCTGGCGGATCTCTGAATGCTGGGGGATCTCTGAATGCTGGGGGATCTCTGAATGCTGGCGGATCTCTGAATGCTGGGGGATCTCTGAATGCTGGGGGATCTCTGAATGCTGGGGGATCTCTGAATGCTGGCGGATCTCTGAATGCTGGGGGATCTCTGAATGCTGAGGGATCTCTGAATGCTGAGGGATCTCTGAATGCTGGGGGATCTCTGAATGCTGAGGGATCTTTGAATGCTGGCGGATCTCTGAATGCTGGGGGATCTCTGAATGCTGGCGGATCTCTGAATGCTGGCGGATCTCTGAATGCTGGGGGATCTCTGAATGCTGGGGGATCTCTGAATGCTGGCGGATCTCTGAATGCTGGGGGATCTCTGAATGCTGGGGGATGTCTGAATGCTGGGGGATGTCTGAATGCTGAGGGATCTCTGAATGCTGGGGGATGTCTGAATGCTGGGGGATCTCTGAATGCTGGGGGATGTCTGAATGCTGAGGGATCTCTGAATGCTGGGGGATGTCTGAATGCTGAGGGATCTCTGAATGCTGGCGGATCTCTGAATGCTGGGGGATCTCTGAATTCTGGGGGATCTCTGAATGCTGGGGGATCTCTGAATGCTGGGGGATCTCTGAATGCTGGGGGATGTCTGAATGCTGAGGGATCTCTGAATGCTGGCGGATCTCTGAATGCTGGGGGATCTCTGAATGCTGGCGGATCTCTGAATGCTGGGGGATCTCTGAATGCTGGGGGATGTCTGAATGCTGAGGGATCTCTGAATGCTGGCGGATCTCTGAATGCTGGGGGATCTCTGAATGCTGAGGGATGTCTGAATGCTGGGGGATCTCTGAATGCTGGCGGATCTCTGAATGCTGGGGGATCTCTGAATGCTGGGGAATGTCTGAATGCTGAGGGATCTCTGAATGCTGGGGGATGTCTGAATGCTGAGGGATCTCTGAATGCTGGCGGATCTCTGAATGCTGGGGGATGTCTGAATGCTGAGGGATCTCTGAATGCTGGCGGATCTCTGAATGCTGGGGGATCTCTGAATGCTGAGGGATCTCTGAATGCTGGGGGATCTCTGAATGCTGGGGGATCTCTGAATGCTGGGGGATCTCTGAATGCTGGGGGATCTCTGAATGCTGAGGGATCTCTGAATGCTGGGGGATCTCTGAATGCTGGGGGATCTCTGAATGCTGGGGGATCTCTGAATGCTGGGGGATCTCTGAATGCTGGGGGATCTCTGAATGCTGGGGGATCTCTGAATGCTGAGGGATCTCTGAATGCTGGGGGATCTCTGAATGCTGGCGGATCTCTGAATGCTGGGGGATCTCTGAATGCTGGGGGATCTCTGAATGCTGGGGGATCTCTGAATGCTGGGGGATCTCTGAATGCTGGCGGATCTCTGAATGCTGGGGGATCTCTGAATGCTGGGGGATCTCTGAATGCTGGGGGATCTCTGAATGCTGGCGGATCTCTGAATGCTGGGGGATCTCTGAATGCTGAGGGATCTCTGAATGCTGAGGGATCTCTGAATGCTGGGGGATCTCTGAATGCTGAGGGATCTTTGAATGCTGGCGGATCTCTGAATGCTGGGGGATCTCTGAATGCTGGGGGATCTCTGAATGCTGGGGGATCTCTGAATGCTGGCGGATCTCTGAATGCTGGGGGATCTCTGAATGCTGAGGGATCTCTGAATGCTGAGGGATCTCTGAATGCTGGGGGATCTCTGAATGCTGAGGGATCTTTGAATGCTGGCGGATCTCTGAATGCTGGGGGATCTCTGAATGCTGGCGGATCTCTGAATGCTGGGGGATCTCTGAATGCTGGGGGATCTCTGAATGCTGGCGGATCTCTGAATGCTGGGGGATCTCTGAATGCTGGGGGATGTCTGAATGCTGGGGGATGTCTGAATGCTGAGGGATCTCTGAATGCTGGGGGATGTCTGAATGCTGAGGGATCTCTGAATGCTGGCGGATCTCTGAATGCTGGGGGATCTCTGAATTCTGGGGGATCTCTGAATGCTGGGGGATCTCTGAATGCTGGGGGATCTCTGAATGCTGGGGGATGTCTGAATGCTGAGGGATCTCTGAATGCTGGCGGATCTCTGAATGCTGGGGGATCTCTGAATGCTGGCGGATCTCTGAATGCTGGGGGATCTCTGAATGCTGGGGGATGTCTGAATGCTGAGGGATCTCTGAATGCTGGCGGATCTCTGAATGCTGGGGGATCTCTGAATGCTGAGGGATGTCTGAATGCTGGGGGATCTCTGAATGCTGGCGGATCTCTGAATGCTGGGGGATCTCTGAATGCTGGGGAATGTCTGAATGCTGAGGGATCTCTGAATGCTGGGGGATGTCTGAATGCTGAGGGATCTCTGAATGCTGGCGGATCTCTGAATGCTGGGGGATGTCTGAATGCTGAGGGATCTCTGAATGCTGGCGGATCTCTGAATGCTGGGGGATCTCTGAATGCTGAGGGATCTCTGAATGCTGGGGGATCTCTGAATGCTGGGGGATCTCTGAATGCTGGGGGATCTCTGAATGCTGGCGGATCTCTGAATGCTGGGGGATGTCTGAATGCTGAGGGATCTCTGAATGCTGGCGGATCTCTGAATGCTGAGGGATCTCTGAATGCTGGGGGATCTCTGAATGCTGGGGGATCTCTGAATGCTGGGGGATCTCTGAATGCTGGCGGATCTCTGAATGCTGGGGGATCTCTGAATGCTGGCGGATCTCTGAATGCTGAGGGATCTCTGAATGCTGGGGGATCTCTGAATGCTGAGGGATCTTTGAATGCTGGCGGATCTCTGAATGCTGGGGGATCTCTGAATGCTGGGGGATCTCTGAATGCTGGTGGATCTCTGAATGCTGGGGGATCTCTGAATGCTGGGGGATGTCTGAATGCTGAGGGATCTCTGAATGCTGGCGGATCTCTGAATGCTGGGGGATCTCTGAATGCTGGGGGATCTCTGAATGCTGGGGGATCTCTGAATGCTGGGGGATCTCTGAATGCTGGCGGATCTCTGAATGCTGAGGGATCTCTGAATGCTGGGGGATCTCTGAATGCTGGCGGATCTCTGAATGCTGAGGGATCTCTGAATGCTGGGGGATCTCTGAATGCTGGGGGATCTCTGAATGCTGGCGGATCTCTGAATGCTGAGGGATCTCTGAATGCTGGGGGATCTCTGAATGCTGGGGGATCTCTGAATGCTGGCGGATCTCTGAATGCTGGGGGATCTCTGAATGCTGGGGGATCTCTGAATGCTGAGGGATCTCTGAATGCTGGGGGATCTCTGAATGCTGGGGGATCTCTGAATGCTGGGGGATCTCTGAATGCTGGGGGATCTCTGAATGCTGGGGGATCTCTGAATGCTGGGGGATCTCTGAATGCTGGGGGATCTCTGAATGCTGGCGGATCTCTGAATGCTGGGGGATCTCTGAATGCTGGGGGATCTCTGAATGCTGGGGGATCTCTGAATGCTGGGGGATCTCTGAATGCTGGCGGATCTCTGAATGCTGGGGGATCTCTGAATGCTGGGGGATCTCTGAATGCTGGGGGATCTCTGAATGCTGGCGGATCTCTGAATGCTGGGGGATCTCTGAATGCTGAGGGATCTCTGAATGCTGAGGGATCTCTGAATGCTGGGGGATCTCTGAATGCTGAGGGATCTTTGAATGCTGGCGGATCTCTGAATGCTGGGGGATCTCTGAATGCTGGCGGATCTCTGAATGCTGGCGGATCTCTGAATGCTGGGGGATCTCTGAATGCTGGGGGATCTCTGAATGCTGGCGGATCTCTGAATGCTGGGGGATCTCTGAATGCTGGGGGATCTCTGAATGCTGGGGGATCTCTGAATGCTGGCGGATCTCTGAATGCTGGGGGATCTCTGAATGCTGAGGGATCTCTGAATGCTGAGGGATCTCTGAATGCTGGGGGATCTCTGAATGCTGAGGGATCTTTGAATGCTGGCGGATCTCTGAATGCTGGGGGATCTCTGAATGCTGGCGGATCTCTGAATGCTGGCGGATCTCTGAATGCTGGGGGATCTCTGAATGCTGGGGGATCTCTGAATGCTGGCGGATCTCTGAATGCTGGGGGATCTCTGAATGCTGGGGGATGTCTGAATGCTGGGGGATGTCTGAATGCTGAGGGATCTCTGAATGCTGGGGGATGTCTGAATGCTGGGGGATCTCTGAATGCTGGGGGATGTCTGAATGCTGAGGGATCTCTGAATGCTGGGGGATGTCTGAATGCTGAGGGATCTCTGAATGCTGGGGGATCTCTGAATGCTGGGGGATCTCTGAATGCTGGGGGATCTCTGAATGCTGGGGGATCTCTGAATGCTGGGGGATCTCTGAATGCTGGGGGATCTCTGAATGCTGGGGGATCTCTGAATGCTGGCGGATCTCTGAATGCTGGGGGATCTCTGAATGCTGGGGGATCTCTGAATGCTGGGGGATCTCTGAATGCTGGGGGATCTCTGAATGCTGGCGGATCTCTGAATGCTGGGGGATCTCTGAATGCTGGGGGATCTCTGAATGCTGGGGGATCTCTGAATGCTGGCGGATCTCTGAATGCTGGGGGATCTCTGAATGCTGAGGGATCTCTGAATGCTGAGGGATCTCTGAATGCTGGGGGATCTCTGAATGCTGAGGGATCTTTGAATGCTGGCGGATCTCTGAATGCTGGGGGATCTCTGAATGCTGGCGGATCTCTGAATGCTGGCGGATCTCTGAATGCTGGGGGATCTCTGAATGCTGGGGGATCTCTGAATGCTGGCGGATCTCTGAATGCTGGGGGATCTCTGAATGCTGGGGGATCTCTGAATGCTGGGGGATCTCTGAATGCTGGCGGATCTCTGAATGCTGGGGGATCTCTGAATGCTGAGGGATCTCTGAATGCTGAGGGATCTCTGAATGCTGGGGGATCTCTGAATGCTGAGGGATCTTTGAATGCTGGCGGATCTCTGAATGCTGGGGGATCTCTGAATGCTGGCGGATCTCTGAATGCTGGCGGATCTCTGAATGCTGGGGGATCTCTGAATGCTGGGGGATCTCTGAATGCTGGCGGATCTCTGAATGCTGGGGGATCTCTGAATGCTGGGGGATGTCTGAATGCTGGGGGATGTCTGAATGCTGAGGGATCTCTGAATGCTGGGGGATGTCTGAATGCTGGGGGATCTCTGAATGCTGGGGGATGTCTGAATGCTGAGGGATCTCTGAATGCTGGGGGATGTCTGAATGCTGAGGGATCTCTGAATGCTGGCGGATCTCTGAATGCTGGGGGATCTCTGAATTCTGGGGGATCTCTGAATGCTGGGGGATCTCTGAATGCTGGGGGATCTCTGAATGCTGGGGGATGTCTGAATGCTGAGGGATCTCTGAATGCTGGCGGATCTCTGAATGCTGGGGGATCTCTGAATGCTGGCGGATCTCTGAATGCTGGGGGATCTCTGAATGCTGGGGGATGTCTGAATGCTGAGGGATCTCTGAATGCTGGCGGATCTCTGAATGCTGGGGGATCTCTGAATGCTGAGGGATGTCTGAATGCTGGGGGATCTCTGAATGCTGGCGGATCTCTGAATGCTGGGGGATCTCTGAATGCTGGGGAATGTCTGAATGCTGAGGGATCTCTGAATGCTGGGGGATGTCTGAATGCTGAGGGATCTCTGAATGCTGGCGGATCTCTGAATGCTGGGGGATGTCTGAATGCTGAGGGATCTCTGAATGCTGGCGGATCTCTGAATGCTGGGGGATCTCTGAATGCTGAGGGATCTCTGAATGCTGGGGGATCTCTGAATGCTGGGGGATCTCTGAATGCTGGGGGATCTCTGAATGCTGGGGGATCTCTGAATGCTGAGGGATCTCTGAATGCTGGGGGATCTCTGAATGCTGGGGGATCTCTGAATGCTGGGGGATCTCTGAATGCTGGGGGATCTCTGAATGCTGGGGGATCTCTGAATGCTGGGGGATCTCTGAATGCTGAGGGATCTCTGAATGCTGGGGGATCTCTGAATGCTGGGGGATCTCTGAATGCTGGCGGATCTCTGAATGCTGGGGGATCTCTGAATGCTGGGGGATCTCTGAATGCTGGGGGATCTCTGAATGCTGGGGGATCTCTGAATGCTGGCGGATCTCTGAATGCTGGGGGATCTCTGAATGCTGGGGGATCTCTGAATGCTGGGGGATCTCTGAATGCTGGCGGATCTCTGAATGCTGGGGGATCTCTGAATGCTGAGGGATCTCTGAATGCTGAGGGATCTCTGAATGCTGGGGGATCTCTGAATGCTGAGGGATCTTTGAATGCTGGCGGATCTCTGAATGCTGGGGGATCTCTGAATGCTGGCGGATCTCTGAATGCTGGCGGATCTCTGAATGCTGGGGGATCTCTGAATGCTGGCGGATCTCTGAATGCTGGGGGATCTCTGAATGCTGGGGGATCTCTGAATGCTGGGGGATCTCTGAATGCTGGCGGATCTCTGAATGCTGGGGGATCTCTGAATGCTGAGGGATCTCTGAATGCTGAGGGATCTCTGAATGCTGGGGGATCTCTGAATGCTGAGGGATCTTTGAATGCTGGCGGATCTCTGAATGCTGGGGGATCTCTGAATGCTGGCGGATCTCTGAATGCTGGCGGATCTCTGAATGCTGGGGGATCTCTGAATGCTGGGGGATCTCTGAATGCTGGCGGATCTCTGAATGCTGGGGGATCTCTGAATGCTGGGGGATGTCTGAATGCTGGGGGATGTCTGAATGCTGAGGGATCTCTGAATGCTGGGGGATGTCTGAATGCTGGGGGATCTCTGAATGCTGGGGGATGTCTGAATGCTGAGGGATCTCTGAATGCTGGGGGATGTCTGAATGCTGAGGGATCTCTGAATGCTGGCGGATCTCTGAATGCTGGGGGATCTCTGAATTCTGGGGGATCTCTGAATGCTGGGGGATCTCTGAATGCTGGGGGATCTCTGAATGCTGGGGGATGTCTGAATGCTGAGGGATCTCTGAATGCTGGCGGATCTCTGAATGCTGGGGGATCTCTGAATGCTGGCGGATCTCTGAATGCTGGGGGATCTCTGAATGCTGGGGGATGTCTGAATGCTGAGGGATCTCTGAATGCTGGCGGATCTCTGAATGCTGGGGGATCTCTGAATGCTGAGGGATGTCTGAATGCTGGGGGATCTCTGAATGCTGGCGGATCTCTGAATGCTGGGGGATCTCTGAATGCTGGGGAATGTCTGAATGCTGAGGGATCTCTGAATGCTGGGGGATGTCTGAATGCTGAGGGATCTCTGAATGCTGGCGGATCTCTGAATGCTGGGGGATGTCTGAATGCTGAGGGATCTCTGAATGCTGGCGGATCTCTGAATGCTGGGGGATCTCTGAATGCTGAGGGATCTCTGAATGCTGGGGGATCTCTGAATGCTGGGGGATCTCTGAATGCTGGGGGATCTCTGAATGCTGGCGGATCTCTGAATGCTGGGGGATGTCTGAATGCTGAGGGATCTCTGAATGCTGGCGGATCTCTGAATGCTGAGGGATCTCTGAATGCTGGGGGATCTCTGAATGCTGGGGGATCTCTGAATGCTGGGGGATCTCTGAATGCTGGCGGATCTCTGAATGCTGGGGGATCTCTGAATGCTGGCGGATCTCTGAATGCTGAGGGATCTCTGAATGCTGGGGGATCTCTGAATGCTGAGGGATCTTTGAATGCTGGCGGATCTCTGAATGCTGGGGGATCTCTGAATGCTGGGGGATCTCTGAATGCTGGTGGATCTCTGAATGCTGGGGGATCTCTGAATGCTGGGGGATGTCTGAATGCTGAGGGATCTCTGAATGCTGGCGGATCTCTGAATGCTGGGGGATCTCTGAATGCTGGGGGATCTCTGAATGCTGGGGGATCTCTGAATGCTGGGGGATGTCTGAATGCTGAGGGATCTCTGAATGCTGAGGGATCTCTGAATGCTGGCGGATCTCTGAATGCTGGGGGATGTCTGAATGCTGGGGGATGTCTGAATGCTGAGGGATCTCTGAATGCTGGCGGATCTCTGAATGCTGAGGGATCTCTGAATGCTGAGGGATGTCTGAATGCTGGGGGATCTCTGAATGCTGGCGGATCTCTGAATGCTGGGGGATCTCTGAATGCTGGGGGATGTCTGAATGCTGAGGGATCTCTGAATGCTGGCGGATCTCTGAATGCTGGGGGATCTCTGAATGCTGAGGGATGTCTGAATGCTGGGGGATCTCTGAATGCTGGCGGATCTCTGAATGCTGGGGGATCTCTGAATGCTGGGGGATCTCTGAATGCTGGGGGATGTCTGAATGCTGAGGGATCTCTGAATGCTGGCGGATCTCTGAATGCTGGGGGATCTCTGAATGCTGCGGGATGTCTGAATGCTGGGGGATGTCTGAATGCTGAGGGATCTCTGAATGCTGGCGGATCTCTGAATGCTGAGGGATCTCTGAATGCTGAGGGATGTCTGAATGCTGGGGGATCTCTGAATGCTGGCGGATCTCTGAATCCTGGGGATCTCTGAATGCTGGGGGATGTCTGAATGCTGAGGGATCTCTGAATGCTGGCGGATCTCTGAATGCTGGGGGATCTCTGAATGCTGAGGGATGTCTGAATGCTGGGGGATCTCTGAATGCTGGCGGATCTCTGAATGCTGGGGGATCTCTGAATGCTGGGGAATGTCTGAATGCTGAGGGATCTCTGAATGCTGGGGGATGTCTGAATGCTGAGGGATCTCTGAATGCTGGCGGATCTCTGAATGCTGGGGGATGTCTGAATGCTGAGGGATCTCTGAATGCTGGCGGATCTCTGAATGCTGGGGGATCTCTGAATGCTGGGGGATCTCTGAATGCTGAGGGATCTCTGAATGCTGGGGGATCTCTGAATGCTGGGGGATCTCTGAATGCTGGGGGATCTCTGAATGCTGGCGGATCTCTGAATGCTGGGGGATGTCTGAATGCTGAGGGATCTCTGAATGCTGGCGGATCTCTGAATGCTGAGGGATCTCTGAATGCTGGGGGATCTCTGAATGCTGGGGGATCTCTGAATGCTGGGGGATCTCTGAATGCTGGCGGATCTCTGAATGCTGGGGGATCTCTGAATGCTGGCGGATCTCTGAATGCTGAGGGATCTCTGAATGCTGAGGGATCTCTGAATGCTGAGGGATGTCTGAATGCTGGGGGATCTCTGAATGCTGGCGGATCTCTGAATGCTGGGGGATCTCTGAATGCTGGGGGATGTCTGAATGCTGAGGGATCTCTGAATGCTGGCGGATCTCTGAATGCTGGGGGATCTCTGAATGCTGAGGGATGTCTGAATGCTGGGGGATCTCTGAATGCTGGCGGATCTCTGAATGCTGGGGGATCTCTGAATGCTGGGGGATGTCTGAATGCTGAGGGATCTCTGAATGCTGGCGGATCTCTGAATGCTGGGGGATGTCTGAATGCTGAGGGATCTCTGAATGCTGGCGGATCTCTGAATGCTGGGGGATCTCTGAATGCTGGGGGATCTCTGAATGCTGAGGGATCTCTGAATGCTGGGGGATCTCTGAATGCTGGCGGATCTCTGAATGCTGGGGGATCTCTGAATGCTGAGGGATCTCTGAAGGACCAGGTTAACGAACACTGCCATACAGTATATGACAGTGAAGGCTGGTGGAGGAAAAATGCCTGTCCTCCCCATCTCTCCCTCCACCAGCCTCCACTGGTACAGGAGGAGTCCATTGTACTGTAGCTACCTCTGTGTCCGGCTGCGTTGGTCTTCCAGTCATTGGCCTTCAGGTGGACAGGCCTGGACGTCTTGACCAGCAGGTGCTGGATATCTCTCCAGCTGACCAATGGGCTGGAACAACATAAATAAATATGTTACTGCGTGCCCTGATGAACACGACCCAATACTTAACGTTTTCTTGACTTAGCTTGTGGTTTGTGCCCAGGTCTTAAGAAAATCACAAAGAAGGCAGTAAGAAATGACAGCTGTTTACCCAGATTTTTTTCTTATACAGTATGGCCAAAAGTAGAAAACTATAGAAATAAGTCAAAATATATTTGCACAAGTCATGTCCCTAACAATTCACTCACAAATAGTTTGATGTTTTACTTAATTTAAATAATTTAGAAGATCAATTCGCTCATTAAAATCTGATGTAGAGCGATCAAATTAAATGTACCCCATTCTGCAGTCGTATCATTGTGTATCATTGTCTAATTGTGTATTAAGCACGTAATTAGAGCAGTAAAAATACGTTTTGTCATACCCGTGATCTACCACGGCTGTCAGCCTGTCAGCATTCAGGGCTCGAAACCACCCAGTTTATAATTGGGTATTAAGCACATAGTCTATATCCAGGGCTCCTCCCACTGTCTAGGGGACAACTATGAGCTACATGACCCAGTAACAGCAGTAAGATAGAACACCATTAACACATCTAGTTAGTATTCCATCTATTATTATCTTCAATTATTTTCTGTTATCTACAGATGTGGGAATAGTCTAATAGTCCCTGATCCACAGGTGCAGAGCTGCTGAAGGTCTGAACACAAATCACCCCTGCTACTACCTGAGTTCCTCAGCTCAAATGTGTGTATGTGATGCGTGCGTTTGGCGTGCGTGCCAAAACATCCCATGAACCATTCTCCTAAAAGAATGTGGACCCTGAAAAGGGATGTCCTTCCACAGTAGTGAACCAGTTATTAGAAAAACGGCACTATGTTGAGACTCCAGAGTCTGTGCAACGTCAAGATAAGACCTCCTTGACAGGACAGACAGACAGACAGACAGACAGACAGACAGACAGACAGACAGACAGACAGACAGACAGACAGACAGACAGACAGACAGACAGACAGACAGACAGACAGACAGACAGACAGACAGACAGACAGACAGACACGACCCTGGCAGAATACCTGACCACTGTGACTGACCCAAACTTAAGGAAAGCTTTGACTATGTACAGACTCAGTGAGCATAGCCTTGCTATTGAGAAAGGCCGCCGTAGGCAGACATGGCTCTCAAGAGAAGACAGGCTATGTGCACACTGCCCACAAAATGAGGTGGGCAGTGTGAGCTGCACTTCCTAACCTCCTGCCCAATGTATGACCATATTAGAGACACATATTTCCCTCAGATTACAGACCCACAAAGAATTCGAAAACAAACCCAATTTTGATAAACTCCCATGTCTACTGGGTGAAATACCAGTGTGCCATCACAGCAGCAAGATATGTGACCTGTTGCCACAAGAAAAGGTCAACCAGTGAAGAACAAACACCATTGTAAAAACAACCCATATTTATGCTAATTTATTTTCTCTTGTGTACTTTAACCATTTGTACATCGTTACAACACTGTATATATACATAATATGACCTTTGTAATGTCTTTATTCTTTTGAAACTTCTGTATGTGTAATGTTTACTGTTCATTTTTATTGTTTACCGGTATTTCACTTTGTATATTATCTACTTCAATGTTAACACGTGTTTCCCATGCCAATAAAGCCCCTTGAATTGAAGACAGGCAGACAGGCAGACAGGCAGACAGACAGACAGACAGACAGACAGACAGACAGACAGACAGACAGACAGACAGACAGACAGACAGACAGACAGACAGACAGACAGACAGACAGACAGACAGACAGACAGACAGACAGACAGACAGACAGACAGACAGACAGACAGACAGACAGACAGACAGACAGACAGACAGACAGATAGATAGATAGATAGATAGATAGATAGATAGATAGATAGATAGATAGATAGATAGATAGATAGATAGATAGATAGATAGATAGATAGATAGATAGATAGATAGACAATGAGCAAGGAGAGTGGGAGAAAGGGTTAGAGTAAAAAGAGAGGGATACAGTAAAGAGAACGAGAGAGAGAGAGAAAGAGAGGGATACAGTAAAGAGAAAGAGAGTGAGAAAGAGAGGGATACAGTAAAGAGAAAGAGAGAGAGAAAGAGAGGGATACAGTAAAGAGAAAGAGAGAGAAAGAGAGGGATACAGTAAAGAGAAAGAGAGAGAGAGAAAGAGAGGGATACAGTAAAGAGAAAGAGAGAGAAAGAGAGGGATACAGTAAAGAGAAAGAGAGAGAGAAAGAGAGGGATATAGTAAAGAGAAAGAGAGTGAGAGAAAGAGAGGGATACAGTAAAGAGAAAGAGAGAGAAAGAGAGGGATACAGTAAAGAGAAAGAGAGGGATACAGTAAAGAGAAAGAGAGAGAAAGAGAGGGATACAGTAAAGAGAAAGAGAGAGAGAAAGAGAGAGACAGTAAAGAGAAAGAGAGAGAGAAAGAGAGGGATACAGTAAAGAGAAAGAGAGAGAGAGAAAGAGAGGGATACAGTAAAGAGAAAGAGAGAGAAAGAGAGGGATACAGTAAAGAGAAAGAGAGAGAGAAAGAGAGAGACAGTAAAGAGAAAGAGAGAGAGAAAGAGAGGGATATAGTAAAGAGAAAGAGAGAGAGAAAGAGAGGGATACAGTAAACAGAAAGAGAGAGAGAAAGAGAGGGATACAGTAAAGAGAAAGAGAGAGAGAAAGAGAGAGACAGTAAAGAGAAAGAAAGAGAGAAAGAGAGGGATATAGTAAAGAGAAAGAGAGAGAGAAAGAGAGGGATACAGTAAAGAGAAAGAGAGAGAGAAAGAGAGGGATACAGTAAAGAGAAAGAGAGAGAGAAAGAGAGGGATACAGTAAAGAGAAAGAGAGAGAAAGAGAGGGATACAGTAAAGAGAAAGAGAGAGAGAAAGAGAGAGACAGTAAAGAGAAAGAAAGAGAGAAAGAGAGGGATATAGTAAAGAGAAAGAGAGAGAGAAAGAGAGGGATACAGTAAAGAGAAAGAGAGAGAGAAAGAGAGGGATACAGTAAAGAGAAAGAGAGAGAAAGAGAGGGATACAGTAAAGAGAAGAGAGAGAGAAAGAGAGAGACAGTAAAGAGAAAGAAAGAGAGAAAGAGAGGGATATAGTAAAGAGAAAGAGAGAGAGAAAGAGAGGGATACAGTAAAGAGAAAGAGAGAGAAAGAGAGGGATACAGTAAAGAGAAAGAGAGAGAGAAAGAGAGGGATATAGTAAAGAGAAAGCGAGAGAGAAAGAGAGGGATACAGTAAAGAGAAAGAGAGAGAGAAAGAGAGGGATACAGTAAAGAGAAAGAGAGAAAGAGAGGGATACAGTAAAGAGAAAGAGAGAGAGAAAGGAAAGATAGAGAGAACAAGATCCAAACGGATGGACAGAAGACATAATGAGCCAGGAGAGAGGGAGGAAGAGGGATAAAGAGAAATGGAGTGGGAAAAAGAAAGAAATCTAAACAGATGGACAGTAGACAGAAGCGAGAAAAGAGGGATGGAGGGATAGGGTAGAGAGAGAGGGATGGAGGGATAGGGTAGAGAGAGAGGGGGATGGAGGGATAGGGTAGAGAGAGAGAGGGATGGAGGGATAGGGTAGAGAGAGAGAGAGGGATGGAGGGATAGGGTAGAGAGAGAGAGGGATAGAGGGATAGGGTAGAGAGAGAGAGGGATGGAGGGATAGGGTAGAGAGAGAGAGGGATGGAGGGATAGGGTAGAGAGAGAGGGGGATGGAGGGATAGGGTAGAGAGAGAGAGGGATGGAGGGATAGGGTAGAGAGAGAGAGAGGGATGGAGGGATAGGGTAGAGAGAGAGAGGGATGGAGGGATAGGGTAGAGAGAGAAAGAGGGATGGAGGGATAGGGTAGAGAGAGAGAGGGATGGAGGGATAGGGTAGAGAGAGAGAGGGATGGAGGGATAGGGTAGAGAGAGAGGGGGATGGAGGGATAGGGTAGAGAGAAAGAGGGATGGAGGGATAGGGTAGACAGAGAGAGGGATGGAGGGATAGGGTAGAGAGAGAGAGGGATGGAGGGATAGGGTAGAGAGAGAGAGGGATGGAGGGATAGGGTAGAGAGAGAGAGGGATGGAGGGATAGGGTAGAGAGAGAGAGGGATGGAGGGATAGGGTAGAGAGAGAAGAGGGATGGAGGGATAGGGTAGAGAGAGAGAGGGATGGAGGGATAGGGTAGAGAGAGAGAGGGATGGAGGGATAGGGTAGAGAGAGAGAGGGATGGAGGGATAGGGTAGAGAGAGAGAGGGATGGAGGGATAGGGTAGAGAGAGAGAGGGATGGAGGGATAGGGTAGAGAGAGAGAGGGATGGAGGGATAGGGTAGAGAGAGAGAGGGATGGAGGGATAGGGTAGAGAGAGAGAGGGATGGAGGGATAGGGTAGAGAGAGAGAGGGATGGAGGGATAGGGTAGAGAGAGAGAGGGATGGAGGGATAGGGTAGAGAGAGAGAGGGATGGAGGGATAGGGTAGAGAGAGAGAGGGATGGAGGGATAGGGTAGAGAGAGAGAGGGATGGAGGGATAGGGTAGAGAGAGAGAGGGATGGAGGGATAGGGTAGAGAGAGAGAGGGATGGAGGGATAGGGTAGAGAGAGAGAGGGATGGAGGGATAGGGTAGAGAGAGAGAGGGATGGAGGGATAGGGTAGAGAGAGAGAGGGATGGAGGGATAGGGTAGAGAGAGAGAGGGATGGAGGGATAGGGTAGAGAGAGAGAGGGATGGAGGGATAGGGTAGAGAGAGAGAGGGATGGAGGGATAGGGTAGAGAGAGAGAGGGATGGAGGGATAGGGTAGAGAGAGAGAGGGATGGAGGGATAGGGTAGAGAGAGAGAGGGATGGAGGGATAGGGTAGAGAGAGAGAGGGATGGAGGGATAGGGTAGAGAGAGAGAGGGATGGAGGGATAGGGTAGAGAGAGAGAGGGATGGAGGGATAGGGTAGAGAGAGAGAGGGATGGAGGGATAGGGTAGAGAGAGAGAGGGATGGAGGGATAGGGTAGAGAGAGAGAGGGATGGAGGGATAGGGTAGAGAGAGAGAGGGATGGAGGGATAGGGTAGAGAGAGAGGGATGGAGGGATAGGGTAGAGAGAGAGAGGGATGGAGGGATAGGGTAGAGAGAGAGAGAGGGATGGAGGGATAGGGTAGAGAGAGAGAGGGATGGAGGGATAGGGTAGAGAGAGAGAGGGATGGAGGGATAGGGTAGAGAGAGAGAGGGATGGAGGGATAGGGTAGAGAGAGAGAGGGATGGAGGGATAGGGTAGAGAGAGAGAGGGATGGAGGGATAGGGTAGAGAGAGAGAGGGATGGAGGGATAGGGTAGAGAGAGAAAGAGGGATAGAGGGATAGGGTAGAGAGAGAGAGGGATGGAGGGATAGGGTAGAGAGAGAAAGAAAGGGGATGGAGGGATAGGGTAGAGAGAGAGAGGGATAGAGGGATAGGGTAGAGAGAGAAAGAAAAGGGGATGGAGGGATAGGGTAGAGAGAGAGGGATAGAGGGATAGGGTAGAGAGAGAGGGGATGGAGGGATAGGGTAGAGAGAGAGAGGGATGGAGGGATAGGGTAGAGAGAGAGAGGGATGGAGGGATAGGGTAGAGAGAGAGAGGGGTGGAGGGATAGGGTAGAGAGAGAGAGGGATGGAGGGATAGGGTAGAGAGAGAGAGGGATGGAGGGATAGGGTAGAGAGAGAGAGGGATAGAGGGATAGGGTAGAGAGAGAGGGATGGAGGGATAGGGTAGAGAGAGAGAGGGGTGGAGGGATAGGGTAGAGAGAGAGAGGGATGGAGGGATAGGGTAGAGAGAGAGGGATGGAGGGATAGGGTAGAGAGAGAGAGGGATGGAGGGATAGGGTAGAGAGAGAGAGGGATGGAGGGATAGGGTAGAGAGAGAGAGGGGTGGAGGGATAGGGTAGAGAGAGAGAGGGATGGAGGGATAGGGTAGAGAGAGAGAGGGATGGAGGGATAGGGTAGAGAGAGAGAGGGATGGAGGGATAGGGTAGAGAGAGAGAGGGATGGAGGGATAGGGTAGAGAGAGAAAGAGGGAGGGATGGAGGGATAGGGTAGAGAGAGAGAGGGATGGAGGGATAGGGTAGAGAGAGAGAGGGGTACTGACTTGGCCTCCAGAGCGAGAGCGATGACCCCAGCCACCATGGGAGCCGACACAGAGGTGCCAGTGTGACCATCAGTACAGCGCTGCCGCAGGTCTGTGGTCACCTGACAGAAGGGAAAACAACAATTACATCTTATTCACTCATCATCTTTCTTTACATTCATTTCTTCTTGAGTTAGAATGGCTGCCGCAAAGACTGACACTCAGAAATGTGTTCCCTAAACCACACAATGCACTGTACAACCAGTTGCCTGTCGAGACACACTAGACTATAGCAATACAACATACATTCTATTTACAGTAATATTTACAGTTATTTACAGTAGTGATGACATAATAATGACTAAGTACAGGAACTTGTTTTTTGGCATTTTGGGTTATGTCCTAATACTCTTATGCAGCTTCCTTTTCTTGTTCCCTTTGCCACTACACTCACTCACATATGACATTCTCACAAATCATTAGTAATGATGGCAAGGAGACAGCAATGAGTGGAGGCTATTTCGGACTCTTGGCGAGGAAAGACCAATTGACTGTTAAGTGGATGCCGGAGCAGGGAGCACATTGCCAAGGCTTGTTAAAGTACATGACAGATGGGTGAGGGGAGAAGGGCAGAGAGCAGTCTCCTTGCGGTAACCCCACCACCACCACCAGGAAGAGTTGCTGCTGCTTTTGCAGCGGCTAATGGGGATCCTAATAAATACCAAATACCACCACTGCCCTACCATGTGTACTGGGCTGGGGCCACAGGTTCAGCTTCTGCTAAACTCAGTAAATATTATTCTAACCAGGACACCCACAGTGTTGGCCTAGACCATAGGCAGGGGAGGGGGCCGCGAGAGGCATAGGATCCACAGCCCCAGGGGGAGAAGTATAGGATCCACAGCCCCAGGGGGAGAGGTATAGGATCCACAGCCCCAGGGGGAGAGGTATAGGATCCACAGCCCCAGGGGGAGAGGTATAGGATCCACAGCCCCAGGGGGAGAGGTATAGGATCCACAGCCCCAGGGGGAGAGGTATAGGATCCACAGCCCCAGGGGGAGAGGTAAAGGATCCACAGCCCCAGGGGGAGAGGTATAGGATCCACAGCCCCAGGGGGAGAGGTAAAGGATCCACAGCCCCAGGGGGAGAGGTATAGGATCCACAGCCCCAGGGGGAGAGGCATAGGATCCACAGCCCCAGGGGGAGAGGTATAGGATCCACAGCCCCAGGGGGCTGTATCAAGCGTCTTGACAAATATGGGCCATGAGCCCAGGAGGCCAGAGCCCCACCCAGAGTTTTCACACCAGGGCTTTAAAGGGATAGTTCACCCAAATTACAAAATTGCATTTTACATTTTGTTTCTTTACTTTGGAAGCAGTCAATGAGAAACCGCAAGACACAATTGGTTTTGTTTACCTATGCCCCTGCTACCAACCTCTAATATTTGCATTTTGAGATGATTTGGACCAGAGCCCATACTGGAGTTGCACTGGTCTCTCCCGAGCCCATACGGGAGTTGTACTGGTCTCTCCCGAGCCCATACGGGAGTTGTACTGGTCTCTCCCGAGCCCATACGGGAGTTGTACTGGTCTCTCCCGAGCCCATACTGGAGTTGCACTTGTCTCTCCCGAGCCCATACTGGAGTTGTACTGGTCTCTCCCGAGCCCATACGGGAGTTGTACTGGTCTCTCCCGAGCCCATACGGGAGTTGTACTGGTCTCTCCCGAGCCCATACTGGAGTTGTACTGGTCTCTCCCGAGCCCATACGGGAGTTGTACTGGTCTCTCCCGAGCCCATACATGGGTTGTACTGGTCTCTCCCGAGCCCATACGGGAGTTGTACTGGTCTCTCCCGAGCCCATACGGGAGTTGTACTGGACTCTCCCGAGCCCATACGGGAGTTGTACTGGTCTCTCCCGAGCCCATACGGGAGTTGTACTGGTCTCTCCCGAGCCCATACTGGAGTTGCACTGGTCTCTCCCGAGCCCATACGGGAGTTGTACTGGTCTCTCCCGAGCCCATACTGGAGTTGTACTGGTCTCTCCCGAGCCCATACGGGAGTTGTACTGGTCTCTCCCGAGCCCATACTGGAGTTGAACTGTAGCGATGAGCCAAGGTCGTAATTCGGGGAGAATTATATCTTTTTTAAATATGCTTGAGGCCGTACCACCCTGAACACGGCTGATATTTTCTGATCTCAGTAGCTCCGCAGAGTTGGGCCTGGTTAGTACTTGGATGGGAGACAGTCTGGGAATACCTGGTGCTGTAAACTAAAATAAATACAAATAAAAACTCTAGCCTATGCCTCCACCAATCCACTACTTTCAGATTTGTGGAATGTAGTGAAGGCACCCCTGACATTTAATTTAACTAGCATCCATCAATATGGCATCTCTAAACACAGACCTATCTATATTTTGTCCAAATTTCCACCCACAAAATACTCACTATCTGTTTTATCGCTACCTGTAAGCCAGCAAAACATTAGAATTTTATGAAAATTCTATGAACTACTTACAGTGCCTTCAGAAAATATTCATACCCCTTGACTAATTCCACATTTTCTTGTGTTACAGCCTGAATTCAAAATGTATTTAATAATTTTTTTCCCTTATCCATTTACAAACAATACCCCATAATGACAAAGTAAAAACACGTTTTTAGAAATGTTGGGCCTGGTTAGTACTTGGATGGGAGACAGCATGGGAATACCAGGTGCCATAAGCAAAAAATCTATATTTATATCTAATAATTGTTTTGCAAATGTATTGAAAATGAAATACAGAAATATCTAATTTACATACAGTACCAGTCAAAAGTTTGGTCACAACTACTCATTTTTTCGTGATTTTTACTATTTTCTACACTGTAGAATAGTGAAGACATCAAAACTATGAAATAACACATATGGAATCATGTAGTAACCGAAAAAGTGTTAAACAAATCAAGATATATTTTATATATGAGATTCTTTAAAGTAGCCACCCTTTGCCTTGATGACAACTTTGCACACTCTTGGTATTCTCTCAACCAGCTTCATGAGGTAGTCACCTGGAATGAATTTCAATTAACAAGTGTGCCTTGTTAAAAGTGAATTTGTGGAATTGCTTTCCTTCTTAATCTTAGTAAGCAACTCCAGTGCATATTTGGCCTTGTGTTTTAGGTTATTGTCCTTAACTTGTCTCCAGTGTCTGTTGGAAAGCAGACTGAACAAGGTTTTCCTCTAGGATTTTGCCTGTGCTTAGCTCTATTCCGTTTATTTTTATCCTATAAAATCCTTAGTCCTTGGTGATGACAAGCATACCCATAAAATGATGCAGCCACCACCATGCTTGAAAATATGAAGAGTGGTACTCAGTGACGTGTGCTGGATTTGCCCAAAACATAACACTTAGTATTCAGTCTTAGTATTCAGCCAATTTTTTGGCAGTTTTACTTTAGTACCTTATTCCAAACAGGATGCATGTTTTGGAATATTTTTATTCTGTACAGGCTTCCTTCTTTTCACTCTGTCATTTAGATTAGTGTTGTGGAGTAACTACAATGTTGATCCTCAGTTTTCTCCTATCCCAGCCATTTAAATTCTGTGACTGTTTTAAAGTCACCATTGGCCTCATGGTGAAATCCCTGAGCGGTTTCCTTCCTCTCAGGCAACTGAGTTAGGAAGGATGCCTGTATCTTTGTAGTGACTGGGTGTATTGATATACCATCCAATGTGTAATTAATAACTTCTCCATGCTCAAAGGGCTTTTTAATGTATGCTATTTTTTAAACCCATCTACCAATAAGTGCCCTTCTTTGTGAAGCATTAGAAAACCTCCCTGGTCTTTATGGTTGAATCTGTTTGAAATTCACTTATCAGCTGAGGGACCTTAGAGATAATTGTATGTGTGGGATACTGAGATGAGTTAGTCATTAAAAAAAATTCTTAAACACTATTATTGCACAGAGACTGAGTCCATGCAACTTATGTGACTTGGTCAGCATGCCTCTCCTCTCTCCTCTCTCAAGCACAAGCCTGGCTAAATATTAGCCTTGTCCAGTAGTAACCTTTCCTCATTAAAATGGATGGTTGATATTTGTTAAAAAGAGCAACACAAACAGCACATTTGAGCTGTGTCCAAGTTGTTGACGCTGTTATAATTCCAGTAAGGGGAGGCCATCTCTGTGTAGTTGGGGGAAAACAGTGTGTAGTTGATGGATGTGGCATGTCTGTGCTTTGGCAACGCTACAACATTCCCTTATCCCAGAGGACATCAAAAACATGATATGGGGATGGTGTTATGAGTGTGTGTGTGTGTGTGTGTGTGAGTGTGTGTGTGTGTGTGTGTGTGTGTGTGTTTATGAATGCCAGAATGAATGATAGCATGTTTCTGAACGAGAGTGAGAGTGTGTGTGCATGTGTTTGAGTCTGGCCACTGAACTGTATCATAGCATTCTGAATGTTAATCTGTTTAGATGGAAATGTACATTTGACAGAATGAAGGATGCCATAATAATGTGTACTAGCATTCCTTGGCTTTTATGGTTTATAACCCTGCAACTAAACAGCTTTCCTTCCATGGGAAAGCAGGCAAAGGCACACTTGATTAAAACATCAACACACCTCAAAACTCAACTATTTTCCTTTTGTAAAACTTGCCATGAAGAGCAGACCTCCAAGTACGAGGGCTTGCACTCACACACACACACACACACACACACACACACACACACACACACACACACACACACACACACACACACACACACACACACACACACACACACACACACACACACACACACACACACACACACACACACACACACACACACTTACTATCTTCCTGTCATAGAACTCCCCGCTGCTGTAGGTGGTGGCCAGTGTGGAGGAGCAGACCTCCAGGTACCAGGGCTTGTTGCCGTTCTCTGTGGTGCTGGAGATGGAGATGGTGTAGATGCTGTTGGTGTAGCCGTCACACGAACAGTGGTCGCCCTGGCGACCGCCGTTCCCCGACGCCCAAACAAAGATGGATCCCAGACCCTTCCGGCCCTATTTGAGAGGGAGAGAGGGACAGGTGTGAATAAAGATGGATCCCAGACCCTTCCGGCCCTATTTGAGAGGGAGAGAGGGACAGGTGTGAATAAAGATGGAGCCCAGACCCTTCCGGCCCTATTTGAGAGGGAGAGAGGGACAGATGTGAACAAAGATGGAGCCCAGACCCTTCCGGCCCTATTTGAGAGGGAGAGAGGGACAGATGTGAATAAAGATGGAGCCAGACCCTTCCGGCCCTATTTGAGAGGGAGAGAGGGACAGATGTGAACAACTGAGCCAAACAGAGAAGATCCAAATCAAGCTGGGTTACTCATCCATCATAGTTGTTGAGAAATACAACTTGAAAAGAAGATACCTGAGCCTGCAGTTTGGTTCAGCACGATAGTGTGAAAAGGATATCAGCAGACATTGAAAGTTGATTTGAAAAATACGTCTTTCTCATTAAAATTATCTCCATTGTAGATGGGCTTCGTACATCCCCAAAAAACACTTTCTTCTCTTTGTTATGTAATGTGCTCTTAGCGCTCCACTGAATCAATGCAATCCATTTTTCAACAGAGTTGAGGCCCAGTTCAATACCACACAGCAATAAGGACCATTTCACTTTATACTTCTGGGGGCGCTAAACAATAAGTGGAATTGCATTTCCTTATTCGTTTCATTTGAGTGACTCGGTTAAGTAGATTGATTTGCTCCAAAATACCTTTTGAAATCAAGTGCCTCATATTGAGATCCTGTTACTGTCTAATCTAATTTGAGTGATGCAGTTCTGTACACTGATTTCCAAAGTTATTTTGGGCAAATCATGTTCCTCAAAGGCTGATATTCATGACGTTTTCTGATCAAAAGTTCCTCTGGTCAGGAGTAGTGCACTACATGGGGAATAGGGTGTAATTTGAGTTGCTCAAGTCAAAAGTAGTACACTAGGAAGGGAGGGTGTCATTGAAACATTTACATTTTAGTCATTTAGCAGACGCTCTTATCCAAAGCGACTTACAGTAGTGAATGCATACATTTCTGGCCCCCCGTGGGAATCAAACCCACAACCCGGGTGTTGCACACACCATGCTGGCGTTGCAAACACCATGCTCTACCAACTGAGCCACAGGGAAGGCCGAAATACAATGGCTTCGATGCATCAACATCTGTGTTACATGAACTCTCTTCCAAATTGCCTTCATTCACCCCAGATGAAACACTCATATAAGAAAGTAGTGCACTACAATTGGGTTTCATTTGATCAAATGTTTGGTCAAAAGTAGTGCACTTTATGGCCCAAAGGGGGTCATCAGTAGTGTACTATATGGCCCAAAGGGGGTCAAAAGTAGTGCACTATATGGCCCAAAGGGGGTCAAAAGTAGTGCACTATATGGCCCAAAGGGGGTCATCAGTAGTGTACTATATGGCCCAAAGGGGGTCATTAGTAGTGTACTATATGGCCCAAAGGAAGTCATTAGTAGTGTACTATATGGCCCAAAGGAAGTCATTAGTAGTGTACTATATGGCCCAAAGGGGGTTATCAGTAGTGTACTATATGGCCCAAAAGGGGTCATCAGTAGTGTACTATATGGCCCAAAGGGGGTCAAAAGTAGTGCACAATATGGCCCAAAGGGGGTCAAAAGTAGTGTACTATATGGCCCAAAGGGGGTTATCAGTAGTGCACTATATGACCCAAAGGGGATCATTAGTAGTGCACTATGTGGCCCAAAGGGGGTCATTAGTAGTGTACTATATGGCCCAAAGGGGGTAATCAGTAGTGTACTATATGGCCCAAAGTGGGTTATCAGTAGTGTACTATATGGCCCAAAGGGGGTTATCAGTAGTGCACTACAATTGGGTTTCATTTGATCAAATGTTTGGTCAAAAGTAGTGCACTATATGGCCCAGGGAATGGGGTGTCATCGAAGTAGTGCGCTACATTGGGCAATACATAGGTTGTGATTAGCTATAAACTAGGTTTCCATCCGATTGTCAACAGATTTTCATGCGAATATTCTAAAATCCACAAAAAGAAAATATGCGCATTTTCCCACCAGTGGTGTGTTTCCGGCAAAAAATCGGTGCGTTATGAGTTAGTGTGCACAACATTTACTTTTTGCTTCAGTTTTCAGGTGTCCAATAAACATCTGTAGTTCCATGTGTTTCCATCACGTTTTCAACTCTACAGATAGTTTTGTCACAAAAACTGTTGCGTTAAACAGCAAATGTGCCTCGTCTGGTCTTGGTGCTCTAGCCAACCACTCACAGATACAGTGCAGGTAGGGTCGTCTCCATGATGAGATTATTATGGAGAAGAATATTTACATTTGTCAAACGGTTGTCAAGCACCTATCATCATGTCACCAGAATAAGACCCTCGATAGTGGAAAGAAGCATCAAGCTCATCATTGTGCACTTTCACCACCCTGTGAACTTCATCATAATTGATTTCATCTGTAGCTAAATAAACGACATGGTTTCCTGAGTCGTAGTGGGAGGACCACACACCATATAATTGCGTGACTCCAAGTTTACTTCGATATGATGGTTATTATATCAATATTTGCGCATAAAGGCGTTTCCACCAGCATTTCTCACAAAATGAATTTTACCTGCACAAAAAGACTCCACCATGTCAAACGAACAGATGATCTGACGGCATTCATAAAATTGTACCGAAACTTCCTGTTTCCAGCACAGCAGTCTTTTTTAATACTATATGACTTTACTCACATATAACTGGGGATGGAAACGTGGTTATAGACCATAATTCACCTTTTTGATGCCCATCTCCAAGGCCTGTTTGGCCAGAGGCCCTGGTCCGTCCACAGTCTTTCCATCGTCGTCAGGTCCCCAGCTGGCGCTGTAGATGTCTATGTAGTCAGGTCTGATACCAAGGGACTTAGCCTCTACTACATCTGTCACATCACCATCCAGCATACGAATACCTGCTCACAGGTACACAACCAATATCAATCAATCAATCAACCAATCAATCAATAAATAAAACAATGAATCAATCAACCAATCAAATGCATTTATAAGTCACTTTTTTATCTTTGTCATAAAGTGTTTTACAATAACAAATAGATGGTCATTTAGCAGATATTTGTGTCCAAAGGTAACTTGCTGTTTAAAAGAATGAGTCAGCGTATTTGTTTTGTTTGTATGTTCAGCTTTAGTAACAGCTAGTTTACCTTGGGTCCCCTCAAAATCCACATGTTCGATAGTTGAGAGCCAGGATATTTTCACATAGCTTTGATAACGATTAGTCAGGTCAGTGGTTACGCCAAGGAAGTAAGTAAGGAAGGAAGGAAGTAAGGAAGGAAAGAAAGAACCAGCCAACTAACCAAAAAAACAACAAATTAACGAACTAACAAACTAACGAACCAACGAACGATGCCGCTTTATAGAATTGAAACAGGGCCAAAGGGTTTGATGGGCAGAATTAAGATCACACTCTGCTAAACGTGGCATGATTATAATCAGAAGCCTTTGCTGCCAGCTAGGCGACCGCTGAGTACTCAGAGAAAAGTGTGACCAATGTGAAACTATGCCGACACATTTATTCCCTTTACTGAAGCACAAAGACACAGTTTCACTCTTTTGCTTTATCTTCCACTCTAAACACATATTTATTGTCAAACAACACAGCCAGCGAGAGGGTGTGTGAAAAAGACTCTGTGTGTGTGTGTGTGTGTGTGTGTGTGTGTGTGTGTGTGTGTGTGTGTGTGTGTGTGTGTGTGTGTGTGTGTGTGTGTGTGTGTGTGTGTGTGTGTGTGTGTGTGTGTGTGTGTGTGTAAGTGTGTGTTTGTGTGTGTGCCTCTCTCTCCCCCTTTCCCCTCCGTCCATCCCTCCATCTCTACTCCAACCCTCCATTGAGTTCACTCCTCCATCCACCCCTCTCCTCATTTTAAAATGAACAGTATGTTCCCAAAGGGGGGGAGAGAGCAAGAGAGAAAGAGAGAGAGTGAAAGGTTCTGGAGGAAGTTCTGAGCGTAAAACAAATTATAAAGCAGGGGCTCACTCATAAAGGCTGTTTGTTTGCATTAGCAAAACAATTTCCCTCAATTACAAGCTGGCAAATCTGTTCCAATAAATTTTATTATAGTTATTTAGAGGCGCACAGGTGCCCAAGACATTCCCTTCTGTTCCTGGCGACAGCTGTTAAGAACACCAACGTGCTAACAAGCAATTAAACTGGAATACAAAGTGACAGAAATATATCTAATATAAAGTACATGCGGCAACACCCCTATGGAAAAACCACGTGAATTTCTCATGTGACCGGATGTGAAGTGTTCCAAAAACACGTTTTCATGTGATCGCGTGATCTTATGTGAAGTTGATGTGTTAACATGTGACAACATGTAAAGCAACATGTGACAACATGTAAAGCAACATGTGATAACATGAAACTGCACATGTGAAAACATGTGATCACATGTGAAATTTCACGTGAAATATATAGTTTTTCTCTGTAAGGGCAACTCTGTCCAAAAAAGACATACGGCAGTATTGAACCAACAGTTCTTTGTGATATTTTGTGTGTGTGTGTGTGTGTGTGTGTGTGTGTGTGTGTGCGTGCGTGCGTGCGTTTTTTGTGTGTGTGTGTGTGTGTGTGTGTGTGTGTG
Organism: Salmo salar; assembly: GCF_965601325.2. Classification (NCBI taxonomy): domain Eukaryota; kingdom Metazoa; phylum Chordata; class Actinopteri; order Salmoniformes; family Salmonidae; genus Salmo; species Salmo salar. Next base: position 35,857,593 of record NC_138316.1, on the reverse strand, counting down.
TGTGTGTGTGTGTGTGTGTGTGTGTGTGTGTGGTGGGGGTTGGTTCTTACAGTGCCTTGCAAAAGTATTCATCCCCCTCTATGTTTTTCCTATTTTGTTGCATTACAACCTGTAATTTAAATGTATTTTTATTTAGATTTCATGTAGTCCAAAATAATTTAAAACGGATAGGTGGTGCATGCATATATATTCACGCCCTTTGCTATGAAGCCCCTAAATAAGATCTGGTGCAAAAAATTACCTTCAGAAGTCACATAATTAGTTAAATAAAGTCCACCTGTGCGCAATCTAAGTGTCACATGATCTCAGTATATATACACCTGTTCTGAAAGGCCCCAGAGTCTGCAACACCACTAAGCAAGGGGTACCACCAAGCAAGCAGAACCATGAAGACCAAGGAGCTCTCCAAACAGGTCAGGGACAAAGTTGTGGAGAAGTACTGATCAGGGTTGGGTTATAAAAAAATATCTGAAACTTCTCACGGAGCACCATTAAATCCATTATTAAAAAATTGAAAGAATATGGCACCACAACAAACCTGCCAAGAGAGGGCCGCCCACCAAAACTCACGGACCAGGCAAGAAGGGCATTAATCAGAAAGGCAACAAAGATAACCCTGAAGGAGCTGCCAAGTTCCACAGCTGAGACTGGAGTATCTGTCCATAGGACCACTTTAAGCCGTACAATCCCCAGAGCTGGGCTTTACGGTAGAGTGGCCAGAAAAAAGCCATTGCTTAAAGAAAAAAATAAGTAAACACGTTTGGTGTTTGCCAAAAGGCATGTGGGAGACTCCCCAAACATATGGAAGAAGGTACTCTGGTCAGATGAGACTAAAATGTAGCTTTTTGGCCATCAAGGAAAATGCTATGTCTGGCGCAAACCCAACACCTCTCATCACCCCGAGAACACTATCCACAGTGAAGCATGTTGGTGGCAGCATCATGCTGTGGGGATGTTTTTCATCAACAGGGACTGGGAAACTGGTCAGAATTAAAGGAATGATGGATGGCGCTAAATACAGGGAAATTCTTGAGGGAAACCTGTTTCAGTCTTCCAGAGATTGAGACTGGAACGGAGGTTCAACTTCCAGCAGGACAATGACCTTAAGTATACTGCTAAAGCAACACTCGAGTAGTTTAAGGGGAAACATTTAAATGTCTTGGCCTAGTCAAAGCACAGACCTCAATCCAATTGAGAATATGTGGTATGACTTAAAGATTGCGGAACCCATCCAACTTGAAGGAGCTGGAGCAATTTTGCCTTGAAGAATGGGCAAAAATCCCAGTGGCTAGATGTGCCAAACTTATAGAGACATACCCCAAGAGACTTGTAGCTGTAATTGCTGCAAAAGGTGGCTCTACAAAGTCTTGACTTTGGGGAGGGGGGAATAGTTATGCACGCTCAAGTTCAGTTTTTTTGTCTTATTTCTTGTTTGTTTCACAATAAAAATATTTTGCATCTTCAAAGTGGTAGGCATGTTGTGTAAATCAAATGATACAAACCCCCCAAAAATCTATTTTAATTCCAGGTTGTAAGGCAACAAAATAGGAAAAATGCCAAGGGTGGTGAATACTTTCGCAAGCTACTATATATCCTTGTGGGGACCAAAAATCCACACAAGTCCCCACAGGGATAGTAAAACAAGGAAAATTCTCCCCGTGGGGACATTTCCCAAGTCCCCATGAGAACAAAGGCTATTTTAAGCTTAGGTTTTAGGTTTAGGGTTAGGTTAACAATTAGGGTTAGGGTCAGAATTAGGTTAAAGGTAATGGGTTAGAGTTAGGGTTAAGGGTTAGGGAAAAAAGGATTTTGAATGGAAATACATTTTAGGTCCCCACGAAGATAGAAGAACATAACGTGTGTGTGCGTGTGTGTGCGCATGTTCGTGTGTGTGTGTGTGGTAAACTCAAACAGAGACCTTGTTCAGACAGCTAGGTTAAAAAGCAATAGCAATAAGCTATGAAGTCAACGGGTGGAATCCGCTTTGACAACAAGTTCCAACAGTGTGTGTGTGTGTGTGTGTGTGAGTGTGTGAGTGTGTGAGTGAGTGAGTGAGTGAGTGAGTGAGTGAGTGAGTGAGTGAGTGAGTGAGTGAGTGAGTGAGTGAGTGAGTGAGTGAGTGAGTGAGTGAGTGAGTGAGTGAAGGAGTGAGTGAAGGAGTGAGCGAGTGAGCGAGTGAGTGAGTGTGCGAGTGAGTGAGTGAGCGAGTGAGTGAGTGAGTGAGTGAGTGAGTGAGTGAGTGAGTGAGTGAGTGTGTGAGTGAGCGAGCGAGCGAGAGAGTGAGTGAGTGAGTGAGTGAGTGAGCGTCACGGTTTGGTTTCTATGGTGCATGAAGAAAGAAAGCTAAGAGGCTCCTGATGTGTCTCACAAGGATACAACCAGGAACTCCAGAAGTGTTTTCATGCGAGGGATACGCATGCATTCCTCTGACCATGGTTGCCATGCCAGAGTTCTAGTTCTGTATTTGGCAGGAGAGGAAGATAAAGGAAATGTGTGCTGGATCTAGAAATGACTATTTGACAAGAGCATCTTTCTTTACGGTTGTGGAGGATTATTATTTTCTTGAATAGGCTCTCGTCGCCCATATCTCACAATCCATCAGATACACACACACCTGTGTGTCAAGTGTCTTTCCCATTATCGAAATGGACATTTCTGTGTTAGCGGGGGAACAATAGGAGAGGGCGTAACAAACCAATTCAAACACCATAACAAACCCACGGCCCTCTTCACCCACCCCAAACCCCCCACAGACACACAAACAACCAACACACCTGATTCTACTAAATCAAAAAAGCAAAAACTGTTCCAGCGATAGCTCTCACAGCCACGGTAGGTCATTATGGTATCTTGTATAAGTCACTTTTTATTTTGGAGCGACAGAGAGAAATATCATTGAAGTTGTGCCTTGGGGAGGATTGGTGGTGAAAGGGGAACAAGGGGGGGAGGGGGGTGTTATGGTGTTTGTATTGGTTTGTTATGCCCTCTCCTGTTGTTCCCTTGGGGGGTGGGGGGATACAGACCCGATGAGAGCTGCGTTCACAAGAGAAACCTCACCGTGAAGAAGAAAGGAGAGAGAGGATAGAGAGCGAGAGAGAGAGAGAGCAAGACCGAGCGAGCGAGACCGAGCGAGCGACGGAGAGGGAGAGAGAGTGGATAGAGAGAGAGAGAGAGAGAGACAGATAGCGAGAGAGAGAGAGAGAGAGGATAGAGAGAGAGAGAGAGAGAGAGAGAGAGAGAAAAAAGAGAGGGCAAACAAGAGAGAAGAGAGAGAGAGAGAGAAGGAGAGAGAAGATAGAGCGAGAGAGAAAGAAAAGAGAGGGAGAGAGAGAGAAGGAGAGAGAAGATAGGGAGAGAGAGAGAGAGAAGGAGAGAGAAGATAGAGAAAGAGAGAGAAAGAGAGCAAGAGAGAAGATAGAAGAGAGAGCGAGAGAGAGAGAGAGAGAGAGAGAGTATAAATACACTGACTTGAAGCAGATGAGGAAAATCAGAGAGGAGGGATTCATGAAAAGGGAGAGGGTCCACAGAGGGAAAACCAACAGTTCTACTGAGTAACATGGATGAGTGTTGGAGAAATAAAATGTAGTTTAGCCTAACTGTAAAAGCTAAAAGGGTTTTAGCCATCACGATATTGCATGGCAGGCTAGCCCATGCATCAATAACTGATTTGTGTAAATGATCTAATCTAGAGCCCATCTAGAACCTAGAACCCTACAAGCTAGAACCCAGTAACGTCTACTCATTCTTCCCATTATCCAAGCATACCATTCACTACACTACAGTACTGTAAAGACTACTGGTACCATTCACTACACTATAGAACTGTAAAGGCTACTGGTACCATTCACTACACTATAGAACTGTAAAGGCTACTGGTACCATTCACTACAATATAGCACTGTAAAGGCTACTGGTACCATTCACTACACTACAGTACTGTAAAGGCTACTGGTACCATTCACTACACTACAGTACCGTAAAGGCTACTGGTATCATTCACAACACTACAGTACTGTAAAGGCTACTGGTACCATTCACTGCAGTACTGTAAAGGCTACTGGTACCATTCACTACAGTACTGTAAAGGCTACTGGTACCATTCACTACACTACAGTACTGTAAAGGCTACTGGTACCATTCACTACACTACAGTACTGTAAAGGCTACTGGTACCATTCACTACACTACAGTACTGTAAAGGCTACTGGTACCATTCACTACAGTGCTGTAAAGGCTACTGGTACCATTCACTACAGTACTGTAAAGGCTACTGGTACCATTCACTACACTACAGTACTGTAAAGGCTACTGGTACCATTCACTACACTACAGTACTGTAAAGGCTACTGGTACCATTCACTACACTATAGAACTGTAAAGGCTACTGGTACCATTCACTACACTATATAACTGTAAAGGCTACTGGTACCATTCACTACACTATAGCACTGTAAAGGCTACTGGTACCATTCACTACACTACAGTACTGTAAAGGCTACTGGTACCATTCACTACAGTGCTGTAAAGGCTACTGGTACCATTCACTACAGTACTGTAAAGGCTACTGGTACCATTCACTACACTACAGTACTGTAAAGGCTACTGGTACCATTCACTACACTATAGAACTGTAAAGGCTACTGGTACCATTCACTACACTATATAACTGTAAAGGCTACTGGTACCATTCACTACACTATAGCACTGTAAAGGCTACTGGTACCATTCACTACACTACAGTACTGTAAAGGCTACTGGTACCATTCACTACACTACAGTACCCTAAAGGCTACTGGTACCATTCACTACACTACAGTACTGTAAAGGCTACTGGTACCATTCACTACACTACAGTACTGTAAAGGCTACTGGTACCATTCACTACACTACAGTACTGTAAAGGCTACTGGTACCATTCACTACACTATAGAACTGTAAAGGCTACTGGTACCATTCACTACACTATATAACTGTAAAGGCTACTGGTACCATTCACTACACTATAGCACTGTAAAGGCTACTGGTACCATTCACTACACTACAGTACTGTAAAGGCTACTGGTATCATTCACAACACTACAGTACCGTAAAGGCTACTGGTACCATTCACGACACTACAGTACTGTAAAGGCTACTGGTACCATTCACTACACTACAGTACCCTAAAGGCTACTGGTACCATTCACTACACTACAGTACTGTAAAGGCTACTGGTACCATTCACTACACTACAGTACTGTAAAGGCTACTGGTACCATTCACTACACCTCAGTACTGTAAAGGCTACTGGTACCATTCACTACACTATGGTACTGTAAAGGCTACTGGTACCATTCACTACAGTACTGTAAAGGCTACTGGTACCATTCACTACAGTACTGTAAAGGCTACTGGTACCATTCACTACACTATAGAACTGTAAAGGCTACTGGTACCATTCACTACACTATAGCACTGTAAAGGCTACTGGTACCATTCACTACACTATAGAACTGTAAAGGCTACTGGTACCATTCACTACACTACAGTACTGTAAAGGCTACTGGTACCATTCACTACACTACAGTACTGTAAAGGCTACTGGTACCATTCACTACACTACAGTACTGTAAAGGCTACTGGTACCATTCACTACACTAAAGTACTGTAAAGGCTACTGGTACCATTCACTACACTACAGTACTGTAAAGGCTACTGGTACCATTCACTACAGTACTGTAAAGGCTACTGGTACCATTCACTACACTATAGAACTGTAAAGGCTACTGGTACCATTCACTACACTATAGAACTGTAAAGGCTACTGGTACCATTCACTACACTATATAACTGTAAAGGCTACTGGTACCATTCACTACACTACAGTACTGTAAAGGCTACTGGTACCATTCACTACACTAAAGTACTGTAAAGGCTACTGGTACCATTCACTACACTACAGTACTGTAAAGGCTACTGGTACCATTCACTACAGTACTGTAAAGGCTACTGGTACCATTCACTACACTACAGTACTGTAAAGGCTACTGGTACCATTCACTACACTACAGTACTGTAAAGGCTACTGGTACCATTCACTACACTACAGTACTGTAAAGGCTACTGGTACCATTCACTACACTATAGAACTGTAAAGGCTACTGGTACCATTCACTACACTATATAACTGTAAAGGCTACTGGTACCATTCACTACACTATAGCACTGTAAAGGCTACTGGTACCATTCACTACACTACAGTACTGTAAAGGCTACTGGTACCATTCACTACACTACAGTACTGTAAAGGCTACTGGTACCATTCACTACACTACAGTACTGTAAAGGCTACTGGTACCATTCACTACACTATAGAACTGTAAAGGCTACTGGTACCATTCACTACACTATAGAACTGTAAAGGCTACTGGTACCATTCACTACACTACAGTACTGTAAAGGCTACTGGTACCATTCACTACACTACAGTACTGTAAAGGCTACTGGTACCATTCACTACACTACAGTACTGTAAAGGCTACTGGTACCATTCACTACACTATGGTACTGTAAAGGCTACTGGTACCATTCACTACACTACAGTACTGTAAAGGCTACTGGTACCATTCACTACACTATAGCACTGTAAAGGCTACTGGTACCATTCACTACAGTACTGTAAAGGCTACTGGTACCATTCACTACAGTACTGTAAAGACTACTGGTACCATTCACTACACTATAGAACTGTAAAGGCTACTGGTACCATTCACTATACTATAGCACTGTAAATACTACTGGTACCATTCACTACACTATATAACTGTAAAGGCTACTGGTACCATTCACTACACTACAGTACTGTAAAGGCTACTGGTGCCATTCACTACACTATAGTTCTGTAAAGGCTACTGGTACCATTCCAGACATCTGCAGACGAGAGAGAGGGGGAAAGGGTTATAAAGAGAAGAAATAGAGAAAGAGAGAGAAATATGTTTAAAAAGAGAGAGGGATCAATGGGGTGAGAGAAGAAAGAGAGAGGGAGATAGAGAGATGGATGCATGGAAAAAGAGAGAGGGAGAAAGACAAAGAGTGAGCAAGAAAGACAGAAATGCCTGCGCTTTCAGCACAGTTGCAGAGAAGACAAAAAAGTGGGAGGGGATGTGAGATTCTGTCGTTTGATTAAAAACCCTCGACATTTGACATCACAGAAACCGCTGCGGGATTAATGCCTTGTGAACGCATGAATGTCCACAGCTTAGCGCTGCAAGCTAGAGAAACACTCTTATTACACCTCTCTCACACACACACTTTTTACACAGAGCAGGACAAGTCAAGGTTAATCTGGTGCACACATGCAGAATAATTTTGTCTGAGAGGAGAGGAGAGGAGGGTAGAGGGTAGGGTAGAGGAGAGGAGAGGAGAGGAGAGGATACTCTACCTCCAATGCGTGCGTTGTATGCAATTCCCACAATGCAGTGGGAGTTATTGGCCACAGCTGCAACCTCACCGGCACAGCGCGTCCCATGTCTGGAGAGAAAAAGAGGAGAGGAAGAGCGAGAGGAAAGAAGGAGAGGAGAGAGGGAGAGGAGAGGGTTCTTTGGCTGTCCCCATAGGAGAACCCTTTGAAGAACCCGTTATGGTTCCAGGTTGAGCCCTTTTGGGTTTCATGTAAAACCCTTTCCACAGAGGGTTCTACATGGAAGCCAAAAGGGTTCTCCAATGGGAACATCCAAAGAACACTTTTGGAACCGTTTTTTCTAATAGTGTACCAGGAACCAGGCTCAGAAGGTTCCGTCCTCTTCTAGGCTGTCCAGGGTAATACCGTCACTAAACATAAGGACTAGTAAAGGACTGAAAAGAGTTGAAGGTCTATACTAAGCATTTCATCTCCCACTCTTCATTTACATATCACACAAATAGAAGGGATCAGTCCACCTCTGGAATGAAGTAAAGGTTATCCTCTCTTCACAGGCTCAGCAGGTGGTGGAGGAGTCAATATTCAACACCTGACACTCTTCCTCATTCCCTTCTTCTCTCTCTCTCTCTCTCTCTCTCTCTCCTTCCCTACGCTCTTTATCACAGCATGTTAACACACCTGATAGGAGCCTACAGCCCCAAGGGACCGACGGCTACTGGATAATGACTGTTTCACCAGCGAGAGACATGAAAAACATTACAAAAAGGACCTCTTAATTCACCTCTTCACAAAAACAAACCAGACTCACCAAATAAATGTTTTAAAGAGAAATTAGATGAGAAAATATTGAGATGAAAAAAAGATTGAGAAGAGAAAAGATGAGATGAGAAAATGTTGTGAAGTTTTAAGTAAGGAAGTGACAAAGACGTTATCGTACTGAATACAGAGATCTACTGAAACTGTAAAGGGTGAATTTCAGCCTTCAACTGAGATGTGGAATTAGTGAGAGCGTGATGGAGAGAAACAGATAAAGAGAAAAGAACTACAAGGAGTGTTGTTCCAGTCCTTTCTCCCGAGAAAGAAGGAACTGAGGTGAGTACGTGGACCAGTACGCTGTTCACTCCCCTGCCGTGCAGCTGGTTGCCTTGTTTGAAAATGAATGTGTGGCCAAACATGGTGGAATATAAAACATGGTGGAATATAAAACATGGTGGAATATAAAACATGGTGGAATATAAAACATGGTGGAATATAAAACATGGTGGAATATAAAACATGGTGGAATATAAAACATGGTGGAATATAAAACATGGTGGAATATAAAACATGGTGTCACATCGCCTCCTGTTAGGCCACGCAGTAATGAGTTTAAGAGGAGAGAGCGCCTGTATACCAATGCACACACACACACACACAAATACACACCCGCACGCACACACTAATCTCACCCCAGTCCAGGTGCATCCAGTGAACTCATCTCACCAAGGCTGGGTGCATCCAGTGAACTCATCTCACCAAGGCTGGGTGCATCCAGTGAACACATCTCACCAAGGCTGGGTGCATCCAGTGAACTAATCTCACCAAGGCTGGGTGCATCCAGTGAACTCATCTCACCAAGGCTGGGTGCATCCAGTGAACACATCTCACCAAGGCTGGGTGCATCCAGTGAACTCATCTCACCAAGGCTGGGTGCATCCAGTGAACACATCTCACCAAGGCTGGGTGCATCCAGTGAACTCATCTCACCAAGGCTTGGTGCATCCAGTGAACTCATCTCACCAAGGCTGGGTGCATCCAGTGAACTCATCTCACCAAGGCTGGGTGCATCCAGTGAACTCATCTCACCAAGGCTGGGTGACAGAGAAACAACCTGAATGGCTTTCTCTTTAATAGTTGTTTCCCCTCTCCCCCTGATCCCAATTACGTGTCCCTCTACAGCCAGGGGTGAATTACACCACCCAGAGAGAGAGAGATGAAGGAGGAGAAAATGAATAAAGACCTTTTGGGTTTGTTTGCTGGTCAACAAGACTCCAGATTAATTTGATTGCTTGGTGAAGTTTGTGTTGTGACAGAAATGCCTTCAGTGCAGCAATAAGAAACACGATGATAGCAACTGAATACACAACAGAATATGATGAGTGACTAGTCTGTCTGGTCTGGAGTCAGTTTCTAACCAGAGATGAGACGTTTGTCTAACTGAATACACAACAGCATTTGATGAGGGACTAGTCTGTCTGGTCTGGAGTCAGTTTCTAACCAGAGATGAGACGTTTGTCTAACTGAATACACAACAGCATTTGATGAGTGACTAGTCTGTCTGGTCTGGAGTCAGTTTCTAACCAGAGATGAGACGTTTGTCTAACTGAATACACAACAGCATTTGATGAGTGACTAGTCTGTCTGGTCTGGAGTCAGTTTCTAACCAGAGATGAGACGTTTGTCTAACTGAATACACAACAGCATTTGATGAGGGACTAGTCTGTCTGGTCTGGAGTCAGTTTCTAACCAGAGATGAGACATTTGTGTAATGGAATAAGTATAACTCTCAAACTGAATATGTGTAATAGAAAAAAGTATGTCAAACTATTTCATAGCAAGTTGCTCAAATCGTCACCAATGGAATGTTGGACGTTCCAGTGGGACAAGTATGATACAAACAACACGAGGTTCAATGACAAATAAAAGAGTGGTGCACTGCGGCTAGGGGACACATTTCAAAGCCGTCACATTTTCCTGTCACATTTCAAAGTTGTCTTTGTGTCCTCTTTATATTCATTAGCCAGCCTGTAGACCTCAGACAGAGAGAGAGAGAGAGAGAGAGAGAGAGAGAGAGAGGCAGCATATGAACGCCCAGCCACATCCACCAGAGATGAAAGTCAAAGTGTTTCATTAAAGTACCATATTAATAATGATGTACATTAAAACAGTGCATGAGTCATTTAGGTTACATCAGAAGCGTGGTGTGGGGAAGTGTGGCATGGATCCTCCTGTCAATAGCCCAAGGGATGGGTTGATGGAGAGATGGAGGGATGGAGGAAAAGAGCGATAAAGGTACATAGTAAAGGTACATTGGGATGGATGGAAGGAAATATGGAGGAATGGAAGGATGGAGGAATGGAGGTATGTGGTGATGGGGAACGGGGAATAGAAAGGGGTGCAAGTAATGGAGGGGTGAACAGAAAGAGCGAATGGAAGGATGGATAAGGAGAGGGGAAGAGGGAATAGAGGGATGATGAATAGAGGGACAGGGGAATAAATACACGAGGAATAGAAGGATGGATGGATAGGTGAAGGGATACAGTGATGACGTAGAAGGATGGAGAGATGGAGGGAATAAATGAAGGATAGAGGGATAGGATGGGGACTGAGGGATGTTTGCTCTCACTTGTTCTCGTTGCTAGAATCATAACGAGGAGTTGGATCATGGTCGTTCCCGTTGACATCATAACTCGCCAGCTGGTCCTGGAGAGAGAGAGAGACAGAGACAGAGGGACAGAGAGACAGAGAAAGAGAGAAAGAAGAGAGAGAAAATGAAGAGAGCAACAGAGAGAGACAGATAGAAGGAGAAATCAAAGCAGGTCTTGCTCACTAAAGGACATAAAACTAAAAAGGAAATATATTGCCATGGTTTTTCCACATTTCAGTCATATCTCACCTCATGCACTATTACAGAACCAGTGACAGATTGGAACCAACACCGGCCACAACTTAGAGACGTAATCCAATGTGTCAGGCACAGAAATGAAATTTGTCCGACAAAGGTGGTGTGTTGTTATGGCCTCAACAAATACTAGCAGTGTGGGTGTGTTGTTTTTGTGGACGTACCCTTTTCACACAATCGTGCCAAACCAAACTGTTCTGGCCCGGGTATTTTCTTTTCACTTTGTCCTTTCCAGCAACTAAGGTGGTGGTGGTGGACGTTATGTTATTATCTGTGTTATATTCTGTTCAATTCTTTATTCATATCCATTAGGGATGGGCACTGATATCAGTTGCAATTTTTCATCTGACAGCGATATCATTTTGGAATTTATAAACACTTTACTTTACTGTAGCCCTTTCAAAACATGAACATCAATCACCATTCAGTTCCCACTGGGCAAAACATAACCCAAAACACAACCCAAACAAAATGCAAATGCATCCAATGAGTTTTCAGAGTCACAAGCTTGATGTAGTCATTGTGTGCTAGGAATATGGGAACAAACGTTTGACTATGTGAAGAGACCCCAATAGTATACTTACATAGTTCTGTGCCAGGTCAGGGTGGTTCCTCTCGATGCCGTCATCCAGGATGGTGACCACCACGTTCTTGCCCGTGTAGCCTCTCTGCCACGCTGCCAGAATGTTCATCTCTGACCGACAGCGATTGTTCTTGTCCGTACAGTGCTGAGGAAGAGGACCACAGAGGACACATACAATGTTAATAGGAAACAGAGGAGTGGTCAGACTGGGGTCCTATGTTAATCAGTACGTATATCTGTCATGTCAACCGATGTGTCACTGACAACCTTAAATATGGAAAATCTCTATTCAACAGCAATGGCTTGGTTGTCCTTGAGTTTGTCATTTTTTCATCTTTGCATCCCACCTCCTAATTTGAATGTGAGGACATTGAAGAGCAATTCTTGTTCCCTCAGATAAGTGAAACTGTCTGGCAGGATACTAGGGTCGTGTTAAATAGGTACAAAAGGTTTTAAAACAGAATTAATCTGGGAGGTACTACCAGATATTGTCCAATAGGAACACTGATTTTCATTTTCTGTTGCAAAACGTTTTGATAAGGTGTGCCCTTCTGAACTCACCCAGCATTAGGGTGATGTGAGACAAACATGACCCTGAGTATAAATTCTCCAGCCATTATCGTCTCTCTATATGTTATATCACCCAATCCCCTCCAACGGATCTGGGTTCACATAATGTGTTTTCTTTCAAATACTTTAGCAGCGCTTGATTTAGCTTGTCTGGCACAATGGAACAGAATAGTCCTAAAAGTGTAAACCCTGCCCATCTGGCATTCCAGGCAGGCTTAATCTATCAAATGCTCAAAGTATTTGAGAGAACCAGGTCTGGATCCAAACTCAGTATCACAACCCAGCACTTCCCCTACATTTACCCAGCCCACCTTTCTTAAAGAGCATTAGGATTCTGCCCCTTGACTCCTATTTTTAGTATGCATGTTAAACACTCGCCCCAACAGACTCTGGCATGAGATATAGGATAAAGAGATATACAAGGTAAGCTCTGTGGGAGAGAAACCATTATAGGCCATCTGTCTGTTTAAAAATGTCTTCTCCCACAGAATGCCAAAGCGGAGGCCCATCCCCAGCATAGACAACAGTTACATTCCTGCCATGTAGTGCATTCAGGTAGTGAATCATTTTACCCACATCCATCGCCTCTATAGCATCTAATCCATCCTAACCCCAGATTTACCCTGAGCCCTGAGAAGTTTGGACACTTCTCCCGAGTAGGCAACAGAACTGCAGCCTCTGGACAATTTCACACTTGAGTTCCTACCCAAAGCTCTTATCGTCAACCTGGTTTAATTACTAAAAGACGACCGGACCGTAGCCGCAGAGATGCATTAGCTTAAGGCAGTTTGTATTAGACTCGTGTGGTGACAAAAACATGTTCAGGGAATAGTGGTGCACCTTAAACAGGGGGATCGATGGTGTCAAGGGGAAGTGAGGGCACTCGTTTGGGCCCGTCCAAAATGGCACTCTATTCCCTAGATAATGCACTACTTTTGACCAGGGCCGATTAAAATGTTCCATTGCGTGCCCTAATGAATATGACCCTGATTTTCATTTCAGCTAATTATTTATTCCTTGATTCAATTATTTCAAGTACTACTACATATATGACTCCAGTGAGGATAGATGGTAGATATGTAGTGGACTTACAATATACCACATGTTGGACCATTTGGGGTCGTTGAAGTGGACGAAGTTGGGGTCAGGGCTTCGGGTGTCGCTTTTGATGTATCTCTTTACTCTCTGCTTCACTAGCTGCTGTTGAACCCAGTCAACCTAGAAAGACATCACACACACACGCGTGCACACGCACATGCACACACACACAGTAGAGAGACCACAGAGACATTGTGGCTTGCTTAAGCGACTCCCAAGGATGGATATGGGAATGGAAATCACTGGTGAAGTTTTACACACATTAACAAACAAACACGTTTGTCGATTTGCAAATTGGAAATGAATGACTATGTATCTGTCCCAAATGGCACCCTGTTCGCAATGTAGTGCACTACTTTTAATCAAGGCACATAGGGCTCTGGTCAAAAGTATTGCACTACATAGGGAACAGGGGGCATTTGGGAGCCATCCTATGTATTCTTAATCCATGTGATAAACACATTCAAATGCAAATTCACAAAGCACCTTGCATACGTACACAGTTTTAATTGCATGTGGTGTCTGCATGCTCCGATTCAGTGCATGCCTTCATAGCAGTCTCAAACCATTGCATATTAGGAGTTAATTGTACACAATGGGCCCGTTTCCCAGACACAGATTAAGCCTGGCCATAGACTTAAAAGCATGCTCAATGGAGAATATCAATTGAAATAGCTTTAAAGTCCAGGACTAGGTTTACTCTGTATCCAGGAAACCTGTCCTATCTTATTAACTACTGTATATAGCCTACTGTAGTAGGTCTGACCAGTGGTTGTGGTGAGAGGCCCAGAAACCATATGGATGCCGTGTTTAGAGTTCTCTTCTTGATAAGTTATGTTGTGACAGTGGTTGGTGGTTGGTGGTGAAATCACACAAGCTGGGGGGGCAGCAAATCAGAGGCCTGACAGAGGTAAAATTGGTTTCAGGGCATCAGCCCCAACCTTTCATTTATACACACAGGGCTTAGAGCGTGATATGATCAGGATGAGCTCTGTTGAGGAGCTCCAGACTTTGGGCTTTGGCTTTTATTACTCTTGAGATCCTGCCTGTCTGAGTGAGATAATCTCAGGGAGAAGGCCAGAGGAGAGGCTCCCCAAACAGCTGCACTTTTATTCTTAAAGCTGCCTGTAGGCTAGAAGTGGAGGGTGGAAGGAGGCCTCCAGTAATACCTGATGGGCCTGATGTGATACGGGTGATGGGTACATGTATCTATGTATCTATCCAAGTGTATCTGTCTTGAGGTTCTGATAGGATTTTGATTGGATTGCCTTCTCTTGGTCCCTGATAGTGTGTGTGTGTGTGTGTGTGTGTGTGTGTGTGTGTGTGTGTGTGTGTGTGTGTGTGTGTGTGTGTGTGTGTGTGCGTGTGCGTGTGTGCGTGTGCGTGTGCGTGTGCGTGTGCGCGTGCGCGTGCGTGTGTGTGTGTGTGTCAGTCTCTCTGCTTATGTTTCATCCAGACAGAGTAAATTAAGAGATCTGGGAATGCAGAGAGAGAGACACTTGAGTGGATAAATGGTCTGTCAACTATCACTATGTTAGGTATGTTAAAGACCCAACTCTGTGTGCGGGCTGCGTCTGTAAAACAGCTGGGCTGAAGTGGTCCGAAGAACAGAGGTACAACACTTTCTGGCGACAAATGGGATTTTAACCCCTAAACATTACAGTATCCATAACACTAGTTCAACCCTTGATCCTAATCTTAGAAGATGGAATCTGCATTAGGGGAAACAGCGCCTCTGTCCGCCCCAGCACTTTTGTTATTAGTTCTGTTTTGTGGACTAAACAGAGGTGAGGTGTGTTGATCAGAGTGGTCAACACTAAAAACACCAATACATATTGTGCTGTTCTACTGCCCCTGAATGATGGTACTTCTTTGTTGTTGCAACACGCGAAACCAATGTGGCACTTTCACCATTAAGGATTCCAACTTTAAAGGGAAATTCCACTTCAAATATGAAGTTTTGCTCTTTACCGTTAAATATTTCATCTGTCTGCCACATTTCTAACCCAGAGACATAAGTCAAAATCTGTAGCAGAGCTGATGATGTCACAGGCTTGCATTCCCCAGTAGGATCCTGCTACAGAAGCAAATATCAACAGCTGTGTCAGTGAATCAACTACAGCCAAGCTAAGTGGAAAATCATGTACATTTGAATTTCGAGGGAACTATCCCTAAGCTCATGTACTTGCTCATCTTTTGTGACTAACGTTATACTGTTGTGACTATGTATTTGCCAGTGGAGGCTGGTGGAAGTAGCTATAGGAGGACGACCTCATTGTAATGGCAGGAACGGAATAATTGGAAGGGAGTCAAACATGTGGTTTCCATATGCTTGATGTGTGTGACACCGTTGCATTGATTCCTCCTATAGCTCCTCCCACCAGCCTCCTCTGGTACTTGATCATCTGTTGCTGATAACAGACCCTGGCCGTGACCCCGCTCTCTGAAGGTGTCTCAGGGGGAGTTAGGATATGCAAAAAGCACATTTCCAATTCACACATGCATATTACTAGACCAGTACATGTGTGAAATAGGAGAAATATAAGAAACCACCAAAGTATTATTCCTACCATTCATCCTTTCTAGCATTCACCTTAGAAGTGAATCATAACTGTTCACTTAGTAATGTATTGATGTCAAAGGGAGACTATGGGCTCTATTTTAACAAACCTAACACAATGGTAAATCTAAGAGCAAGTGGTAGCGTTATAGGTTCAGACGTGTGTCCGAAATATTTTGGCAATTTTCACTATTACAATTATCTGGGGACTTGCTGGCTTTGGCGGGAAAGGGCTGGGTTTTGATGAATAAACAAGCTGTGGTTGTGTCAAGGCTTGGCCCCTCACTGGCCAATCAGAATGTGCTACATGGCTAAACGTGTGGTTGCTTCAAGTTGTGTATTTAAGGTATTTTATGTATTGCCTTGGAATCAACTCCAATGCCAATGTTAGTCCGATATAGTTTATTAAATGGCTTACAGATACAAAATAACAACATGTACACCTATCTATTCCATCTTTGCTAAATAGGTTAACTTGAACCCATTTGCTGTCCACATTGTTCTAAGTAATTGCATGGCTTCAATAGAATTCACACTGATATAGGGAATAGGTCTACAGTAAATTGCATTATGGCTGAGCATGGACATGCAAAACATTGTCAATAAGCAAGATTAAATTCATTATTGATAAGGCCTAAAAAGAGAATGAAACAACAAAACAACCTGTTTTAAATAGGCTATGTCACACTTACAGGCACCATCATTTCTTCCCTTGGACATATAATATTAAAAAAACGCAGACTATGGAGGGTTTTACACACATCCAAAACATGACCTGCATGCTAAAATAATGTGGGCCTGCCTACAATGCACAGATAAAAAGGGAATGTCAGCTCACTGTTTAACTCCTCTC
The DNA here is from genome assembly GCF_965601325.2 of Salmo salar. Lineage (NCBI taxonomy): Eukaryota > Metazoa > Chordata > Actinopteri > Salmoniformes > Salmonidae > Salmo > Salmo salar. The sequence goes on along the minus strand of NC_138316.1, from coordinate 35,840,869 downwards.
AAACTTTACATTTTAATAAAGCTTTGGTGATTAAGATTTATTTCCAAGTGGTCTCGGGAGCTAAACCCTTTATCGACAGTCTTGACTACTTTGTGATTGATTTGGGCAGAAAAAAAGCCTTAATTGAAAGGAGGCTAATCTTGGTTTTTAAGCAAATGAAACAAAACGGGGAAAAAACACATGTTTTTTATGTTTCTAAATAGGAAGTATTCAGACTCCAAAAGCACATCAGGCTACTCTTGTTCCATGTTCATATGGTCAGTGTGCATCACGGCTGGATAGGCTGTGTTTCTGCTGTCAATATTCATGTCATAACCAAACCAGCTTTTGGTTGGTCTTAAATATCCCTACCAGTACTGCCTGAAATTAGCACTTTGGATCATGTTTTTAAGGACACGCCTCAAATATTTCCAACCCCTCCCATCTGAGCGCAAGTGTGCTGATGTTTGACAGGTAAATTGCCGAACCTGGTGTTAGGGCTGGAAAATGCAAATGCACCAGTTTTCACATTACGAAATTGCAAACTAAAATGCGTTTGACACTAGCGCCGCCTTAATGCCAGCCGAAAATAGACCACTATGTGAAAATTCTAGGTTAGGATTCACTCCGAGTAACTGCCAAGCAGACGTCTCACCTTCGGGTCCATCTGGATGAAGGAGTGAGCGCCCCTAGTGGAGAAAGCTGCTCTGCGCACCACTCTGCTGTGGTGGAAATGGTAATGGTCCTCCAGACTCCCGATCTGGACAGCAACAACATGAAAACAAACAGTAGGGTCATGGCGAGAAGAAGAAGAAGAAGAAAATACACTGCAATCTTTACAGTATACATAAAAATGATCGTTGTGGAGAGCAGAAAGGGTAATGCCAGGTTAAATCTGCATTCTACAGTAAAGTGAGATATAGAGCATGCAGTGAAGTGATCAAGAACACATATAATTGTATTGTATGTTACTGTCTGTACATCAATGCAAATCGATATAGAGTACATGATATTGGTTAACTTGGAATATGGTGCCTAAAACCAAACAACCTACATTGTTTTGAGAAAGAACATGTTTGCACCGGTATCCAACAATGTGAAGTTTGTGAACACATACAGATGTTGGGTCTTAATGTTAGCCAGTTTGCTACAGCAGGAAAATAATCCTGCAGCAACAGGACATGTTAATTATTATGTGGATTATAATTCATGGACATTTTTGTAGGGGGTTGATACATTTTTTGGAAATTGCAAACTTCAGAAGCCTTTTTCAACCTCAAATAAACAACACGGTTTTTTTCTCCTGCAACGTGGTGATCAAATTAAGATCCTACATTTGTACAGAAGGACTTTTTCTGCAAATGTTGCTTACTCAGAGGAAAATAACAATTTCAAATCCAAAGCATGTGAAGAAATGAATAGGATATTTTTTTTCTCTCGTGACTTTGCACCAAAAATGCGGGCAGGAAACCCAGAGCACATGTGCACTTCTGGCACTGAGCCGCGTTATTATCTGAACCAGGACTTCTTCAACACTCTCTCTCTCGCTCTCTCTCAACCTTTCGCTACCTCCCTTCACCTCTTTCCCTCTGTCTTGTTCTCACTCATTTGTCCTTTCACCCTCTTTCTCTCTCTGTCTCTTGCTCTATATGTCTCCCCCTCATTTCAACTCTCTCTTTCCCTCTTTCACTCACGCTGTCGTTCTCACTCCATTTCTCCCCTCTTTCTCACCCTCTGCCTTTCCCTCTCCATCTCCATCCAAGTCTGACAATTGTTAGGAATTTGGAATGATTGCTTAGATATCAAGCTGAGTGTACACAGACGCTGCAGATATAAAATGTCACATCATAAAAGGTCAAAGGTCCATTGAATAAACTTCAATTTCAGATATCACACTTCTCTGAATCATGCAAACACTGTGTCCATCCTTATACCCTGAATAAATGTATCATACTGTTAGGCTACAGTAGTTATGTGGGCTACGTCCTTACTCCTAAATGACTTGTTATCCTCAGATTCATGTCAATAATCTATAGAATATCTACTGCTTTCTTTTTATTGTAAGAAACCCAGCTCCCCCATCCACAAGCGTGTCATCTTCACAGTCTGCATGAATTCTCCAAGAGTATCTATCACCTGTCAATAAATTGAAATGAAGATCTGTTAGGAAGTTCCCTAGGGGGTGAATCCCAATGGGAGACAGACTAAAATGTCAACACCACATGATCATTTATTGCAGTTTATAGCATGTGGTCAACTTCAATAAAAACGGCTGCAACAGAAGCCATACTATGGTACACTCCTCTTCCAAATAATCTGGATAATCAATGCATTACCCCCTGGGGAGGATTGTAAAGGCTATTATGGCTAGAACAAGAGCAGAACAAATCCACTATTAGAATTAAGTAAACCCATTCCAGTCATATATAACATCCTTAAAGTGAAAACATCAATGGTGTACCAAGTTGGAATGTAGTCCTTTTCGAATTTCGGAAATGAAAATGACCCAATATTATGGAATTTGGGCATTTTATTTTTTGGCACAGTGCCATTTCCAGTGTTGATCATCGTCCACAAGCCTATTGTAGTCTACAATACATTGTATAATTACAGCGTCATGTTTAATCTCGTTGTATGTGGACAGTGCAACGTGACCATTGCCCATAAGTCAACGGCCTGAAAATAATGTACTTCAGTGGCGCTGGTGCGTTTGTGTTGCCAAAAGAAAATCGCTCTGGAACTCGGAAAGCTGTACATTTGGCGCAGGGGTTCAGGTGCTTGCCAGACACGGATAATAATCGCAATCGCACAAATAGCCAGCCTACTGTATCGAAGTTCAGCAGTTGAACTCGACAAAACATTAGACTATTGATCCGCAAAGCAGAAAGAGGGAATCATAACAGGTCAGGCTGCACAAAATAAAAACACGGTAATGGTCTTACCTGTCCATAATTATTATAACCATATTTAGCAGCAAGTTTATCCGCTTCTTCTTGTCCCCCTGCAATACGCACTGCCCAGTGATTTGTATAAACGTTCCGAGGGGCCAGCGACTGACATATTTCTAAAGTTGATAATATGAAAATAAAAAATAAACACATTTTGGTGTCCGAAACTTGTCCTACAACATCAGCTCTAGAATAAGGGATAAAACACATATCTACAAATATAACACGCATGGACGCTGAAATGAGTCAATCGTCAATCCAACTCCATCAGAAAAGGCATGCTGTTTGTCATAAATCCATCATGTCCGAGCGAAATGTACAGCCGGGTTGACTGATATTTCATTCCGTAAAAAGTTGAAAATATGAACCTCAGGCGCCAACCCTTATCCCGCGCTAGCGCTCCTCTATATGTACGCACAGCCACCAATAGCGAATGCCATTCATGCGTAGCCTATAGCAGCGGAACACACTGGTAAAGAGCCCGTCTGTGCGAACATCAAAGCCTCACTCATAGGGGATCGGTAGTAGCCCACGCCTCTCCAACCTGCGCTATAATAGGAGCACGTCGCTCGGGAAGAGTCAATGCGCTACTGAACAATGGCATAATTCCTCTGCCTTTGGCTGCTGCAATATATGGAAATGAATTATTCAATAAACTACCCCAAAGTCCAATGATCTTAGAGAAATAAAGAAAATATTGATACACTTATCATCTGACTGTCAAGTAGGCCCTGTCTCTTGAAAACAGTTATGTTGATAGAAGACATTGGAGAGTGAAGAATGAATAACGGTTGAATAATGCAACATCCTGTCTATTTGTCAAGACTGCTGCTCTGCCAGAGGCATACTGTATGGAAACATAAGCTAGTAATTGCAATCAACCATTGCAATCACTCTGATTGTGTGTCTCTACACAGCATGACAAACACAAACACACACTTTTCCCACACATGTAAACACACATACACACACACGCACGCATGCACGCACGCACACACACACACACGCACACACACACACACACACACACACACACACACACACACACACACGCACACACACACACACGCACGCACGCACGCACGCACGCGCGCACACACACACGCACGCACGCACGCACGCACGCACACGCACACACACACACACACACACACACACACACACACACACACACACACACACACATAGTGTACTATGTAGAGATTAGTAATGCTCCATGTAGGGATTAAAGGACCATTTGAGACACATCCTATATAGATTACAATGGTGGCATAGTCCCCTTTTCTAATTTATAACAACGTTTGGGATTAGAGCACATCAAACACCCACAGTTTTTAAATTGGGCTTTTTTTCTCTCGCTTTGAACAAAAAATAGCTAATAAAAAAATTATTGCAGCCAATTTTTTGGGGGGATATTTACAATGCTGATATGAGAATAGTCATTATTAACATCTTTACCAAGGCCATGTGTTCTCACTCTGGAGTTATCATAGAAGACCAGAACATTTCCATTCCCAAACCTCTGAGGGTGAATCCTCTCTGCGTCCCAAATGGCACCCTATTCTCTACATAGGGCTCTACTTTGACCAAATATACATGACCTATATAGGGAGTAGGGTGCCATTTGGGATTTAGGATGCAGTCATCCTAAATGAATCACAATATTTGTTGCTGATTGCCACTAACTGTTCTGGTTTTGACTGAATCTGAATGCTGTTAAGGTTCTGTTGTGACCAAACTTGGACCTGTACTGAATGTCCCCTTATGGTACCGAGGTAAACGTCATGTTTTAATGTTCTTAGAACATTCTAAGAATGTCTGTGGGATAACGTCTCGCTGAAACCCTAAAAGGGACCTAATGGGATCATTGTCTAATGTCCTTAGGACGTTCCCTGTTTGCTAGGGGGGGGGGGGTACTTTACTAACTATGTGGCAATAGAATATGTCACTATGTACGCTAAATGTATCGTGAGACCCCATTGCACAGGTACTGTAGACCTACAAGAGATAAATCCTCCAAGAGGCCATTTACTAGAATAACAAAAGGGAGCTGCAACAATGAACAAACGTAAAAAAAACATTCAGCGATGTTGGCAACCTTACCCTCACCCACGCTCACAACCTTGGCGTCATCCTGGACTCCCTCCTCTCCTTCGACCACCACATCAGACAAACTGTCAAATCCTTATCCTTCCGCCTCTGTAACATTGCTAAGGTCTCCCGTCCTACTGCTGAAACCCTCATCCATGCATTCATCTCCTCTCGACTCGACTATTTCAACTCATTCCTCTCCGCCATCAACTCAAGCTCCCTCCATAAACTCCAAATGGTTCAGAACTCTGCAGCCAGACTCCTCATCCATACTAAGTTCTGGCAGTACATCCCCCCGTCCTCCGTGAACTCCACTGGCTCCCGGTCTCCGCATGCAACGGATACAAGATCCTCTTTCTGACCTACAAAGCTCTCCACCACCTTGCCCCGGCTTACCACTCTGACCTTCTTCCCTACCAACCCACACGATCTCCCCGTTCTACCACAGCAGGCCACCTTGTTGTCCCCAGGTCCAAGCTCCAGAGATTCAGCAACAGGGACTTCTGCCCCCCCCCCCCAACCCCCCTACGATGATGCTGTTGATTATTGTTTAAAACTTTAACAGTGATGGACCAGATGTGCTTGTCATAACAGGCCTGTCAGCATCACATGTTCACTTTTTTATGTGACATTCAGACTTTTTAAGTGTTTTGATTGTTCCTCACTGTGCCTGTAGACCACAAACATCGCATGTGGAAGCATAGATGATCCCTCCCACTTATGAAGAGGAAGTTGAGGTATTGTCACATGCCTCACCATTACTCTTTTACAGTGTGTACAGAATATTAGACATACAGTAAAGAGCTGTTGCTGTGGTCATTTCCAGTCTTGATTCACAACAGGAAAATTCAGCATTGGGTTCTGTTTTATTGGGTGTCTATAAACAGATTCCGTTTCTAAGCTGATGGTGATTGTTCTGGTGGGTGAAACTGGAGCAGGGAAGAGGGCAACTGGAAACACCCTCCTGGGGAGAGATGCATTCCAAGTGTATTTCTCTACAGTCTGTGACCACAGTGTCAGAAACATAGTGGAGAGGCGGATGAGAAGGAGGTTCATGTGACCGACACCGTGGGGCTCTGATACACCTCAGTCATTAAAGGAAATGAAAAGTGACATAGGAAATTGGATCAAATTGTCAGTCCCAGAACCCCATGCGTTTCTTCTGGTGATTGGCGTTGGGAAACACACAGCGGAGATGCTGGATGCAGTGAAGTGGACACTATAGTAATATTCACTAGAGCGGATCAGCTGGAAGGAAAACCAGTGGAGGTGTTTCTTTAAGAAGGCAAGGAGCCTCTGACTCTCCTTTAGGTGGTGATGATAGAGCTCATGTCTTTAATAATAAAGCCAGAGATGGCCAGACTCAGGTGACAGAGCTGCTAAGGAAGATAGAGGAGAAGAATGGACGACAGCACAACAGCACAATAAATCGGGTCTATTTTGTGTGGTTTGTATTTTTTTTGTACATAATGTTTCCACCATCATTTCCTATGACTCATTGTGTATTTGTTGTTGTTACTACATGTTATTACTTTGCTATTATTTATTTATATCTCTCTGCGTTGTTGGGAAGGGCACTAAGGAAGCATGTCACTGTTAATCTACACCTGTTGTTTACAACGCATGTACATTTTACCAATCTCTTATCCAGAACAACTAAGCTTAAGTGCCTTGCCTAAGAGCACATTGATAGATTTTCACCTAGTTAGTTCAGGATTCGAACCAGCAACCTTTCAGTTACTGGCCCAATGTGCTTAACCACTAGGCTACCTGATGAATACAATCTGATTTGATGTACCAGGAGGCTCAAAGAAAGACCCGTGAGGATGAGATTAAAGAAAGTGGCTGTAAAAATGCCTGCAGTGGGAGCAGGCACGAGTGGCTTGTGCCTTGGCACCTGCAGAAATACTATCAGGAGGACATGTCACAGCAGGAGTAGTGGGAGGAGCTGGTATCCTAATGGCTAGTTATAGCCATACGTTAGAACTTTTTCAAAAGAACTGGGTGTGGAATGCAGAAAGCTGAAACTCCAATAAAAGTTGACATCCGCAATGAGATTTTATATCTCCAACAGCAGGAGCCCAAAAAGGCAACTTCTTGAAATCCACTTAGAGGGGTTTTCAAGAGTATAGCTCTAGGGGTGCTATACTCGGCTGACCCTGTTTCTCTTAACGTGTGTCCTCAGCAGAAGACAAAGGCAACAAGTCAAACAAATGGACAATATTCTATTCTATTCTATTGACTTTGTGTTTTTTTAAGTTAACATGTTATTTTCTACATTGTAATAACTAATAATAAAAAAATCCGAAACAAGAGAAAAATGTGAATTCACAGCAAACATTAAAGAATCTATTTTGACACATTTGAAGCGCGTATCATTTCCATAGCATGCAATCACCTTGCTCTATGAGTATGTCCATTGATTACAGACAAATACAGAGACAGATGCCTCCAGTCACTTTCCTCTCTCACACCTGATGTCACAGACTTTATAAAATATCAAGAGAATAAAAAGTGTTTCCCTGTTTTTGTCAGAGTGAAAGCTGTAGCAATAGATTCACTTTCTGTGAATGTTTACAAAACCCTCCAGGAACTACGGACAATATACCTTCAACAATCATAAAGAATCATGACTTTTATGAAGGAAAAGTGGTCTCGCTTCCCAAGCTTCATGATATGGCTTTATTTGAGTTCCTAACACAAACACAAGTGGTTTATAGGCTTCGGAAAGTAACGGGTCACAACATAATGGGCTTTATCTATTTTGTTGATAATCCAAGAAAATTATAGCAGCAAAACACTGAATAACAATGGAGATTTACAAGGGGAAAAATCCTAACATACTTGTGGATAAAGAGTTGAACCCTGAAAAGGGGAATACAACATTGTATTGCTAGGTGTGACATGTAACAGACTAAACATCATGCTGCAATGGTTTAACTTGTAGTATTCTCCTCAGTGGAGGGTTCTGTAGGTATAAGGCTGGTGTGATCTAGGTTGTTCTCACTGCTGTACCAATAATGTCTGTGTGTGGGATGGGACTATGATTCTCAGGGGTACAACACTCATATACTAACCTAGTGAGGCGGGAAAGACTGGGTCTTAGTCGTTGCTTAGGCCATTGGTTTAGAAATATGGCCATGGTCTTTTGACCATGGCCTCTGGTGCATGGCGACAATACCTCAAACACGATGTGCTTATCCTGAGAAATGGGGGATATAAACATGCAAGGCATCGACCTGAACAGTTGTAAAAATCCTCTGGGTCAGAAATGGCGACAGAATCTGAAATAAACTCGTCTGAAATGCATGTATACAAACATGTCCTTTGACAGTGACAGCAAAGCGTTTATTAGCTTGTTTTCATATGTTTTGGATGGGATTTAGGGTCAGCGGTGTTATATGGGGTCAGCAAGAGTCTGTTAACACTACCACCTTGCTCTCCTCAGTAAAATTATGTGGTTTTAGTGAAATTAAGAAGAAAGTTATTCAATAGTCTAGAGAGTTGCCCGCAGAGTAGACATTGGCAGGAGGAGTATTGGGGTTGTGGTTTCTTCTGGCTTGTGTGTGTGTATGTGTGTGTGTGTGTGTGTGTGTCTGTACCTCTGTGTGTGTGTCTGTGTTTGTGTGTGTGTGTCTTTGCCGTTGTCTAGGTGTTTCGGCATTTGCGTGCCGTGTTTCTGTGCATGTGAGTAAATCATATAGCTTAACTTCGTGCAGAGAGACCTCCACACAGCATTTGGCAGCCTCTGCCCTGGCATGAGCCCTGCAGTGTTGGCAGACTGGCGAGGGGAGTGTTTGAAGTTCTCAGGTGACTATGTGTCACTGCTCAATAAATCATCTATTTCTACAAACAGGCTGAAGATTTTTAGGATTCAGGTGAGCCAATATGAACAAACATGGTCTGTAGGCTATGTGATACAAACAGAATGTCTACAGAATTTATATAATGCTAATCTTCAATAAAAATAAACTAGACTCGTGATGTTTACGATACTTTGGTTCAAATATAATTACACTGATATCAAAATGATCTCAAACCTTTTATCAAAAAATGCAATATCTGTCAGAACAGTTAGATGTTTGATATGTCACAGCTTTTCAATCTGAGTACTGAGTAAAATATTGCTTAGGAACTTTATTCCCTTCCATAGTTTGTGTTAAACCATAATGCTAGTCATGAAATTATTACAGACTACATAACCTGATTGCAACCATTTATCAACATTATGCCCCCTCTGAAATAACAGTATTAACTGAATGGAGCATAAGGCCTAGTTATAATAACAGTATTAACTGAATGGAGCATAAGGCCTAGTTATAATGCTGAAATAACAGTATTAACTGAATGGAGCATAAGGCCTAGTTATAATGCTGAAATAACAGTATTAACTGAATGGAGCATAAGGCCTAGTTATAATAACAGTATTAACTGAATGGAGCATAAGGCCTAGTTATAATAACAGTATTTACTGAATGGAGCATAAGGCCTAGTTATAATAACAGTATTAACTGAATGGAGCATAAGGCCTAGTTATAATAACAGTATTAACTGAATGGTGCATAAGGCCTAGATATAATAACAGTATTAACTGAATGGAGCATAAGGCCTAGTTATAATAACAGTATTAACTGAATGGAGCATAAGGCCTAGTTATAATAACAGTATTAACTGAATGGAGCATAAGGCCTAGTTATAATGCTGAAATAACAGTATTAACTGAATGGATCATAAGGCCTAGTTATAATAACAGTATTAACTGAATGGAGCATAAGGACTAGTTATAATAACAGTATTTACTGAATGGAGCATAAGGCCTAGTTATAATAACAGTATTAACTGAATGGTGCATAAGGCCTAGTTATAATAACAGTATTAACTGAATGGAGCATAAGGCCTAGTTATAATAACAGTATTAACTGAATGGAGCATAAGGCCTAGTTATAATGCTGAAATAACAGTATTAACTGAATGGTGCATAAGGCCTAGTTATAATAACAGTATTAACTGAATGGTGCATAAGGCCTAGTTATAATGCTGAAATAACAGTATTAACTGAATGGTGCATAAGGCCTAGTTATAATGCTGAAATAACAGTATTAACTGAATGGAGCATAAGGCCTAGTTATAATAACAGTATTAACTGAATGGAGCATAAGGCCTAGTTATAATGCTGAAATAACAGTATTAACTGAATGGAGCATAAGGCCTAGTTATAATAACAGTATTAACTGAATGGAGCATAAGGCCTAGTTATAATAACAGTATTTACTGAATGGAGCATAAGGCCTAGTTATAATAACAGTATTAACTGAATGGAGCATAAGGCCTAGTTATAATGCTGAAATAACAGTATTAACTGAATGGAGCATAAGGCCTAGTTATAATAACAGTATTAACTGAATGGAGCATAAGGCCTAGTTATAATGCTGAAATAACAGTATTAACTGAATGGAGCATAAGGCCTAGTTATAATGCTGAAATAACAGTATTAACTGAATGGAGCATAAGGCCTAGTTATAATAACAGTATTAACTGAATGGAGCATAAGGCCTAGTTATAATGCTGAAATAACAGTATTAACTGAATGGTGCATAAGGCCTAGTTATAATAACAGTATTAACTGAATGGTGCATAAGGCCTAGTTATAATAACAGTATTTACTGAATGGAGCATAAGGCCTAGTTATAATAACAGTATTAACTGAATGGAGCATAAGGCCTAGTTATAATAACAGTATTTACTTAATGGAGCATAAGGCCTAGTTATAATAACAGTATTAACTGAATGGAGCATAAGGCCTAGTTATAATAACAGTATTAACTGAATGGAGCATAAGGCCTAGTTATAATGCTGAAATAACAGTATTAACTGAATGGTGCATAAGGCCTAGTTATAATGCTGAAATAACAGTATTAACTGAATGGTGCATAAGGCCTAGTTATAATGCTGAAATAACAGTATTAACTGAATGGAGCATAAGGCCTAGTTATAATAACAGTATTAACTGAATGGAGCATAAGGCCTAGTTATAATGCTGAAATAACAGTATTAACTGAATGGAGCATAAGGCCTAGTTATAATAACAGTATTAACTGAATGGAGCATAAGGCCTAGTTTTAATGCTGAAATAACAGTATTAACTGAATGGAGCATAAGGCCTAGTTATAATGCTGAAATAACAGTATTAACTGAATGGAGCATAAGGCCTAGTTATAATAACAGTATTAACTGAATGGAGCATAAGGCCTAGTTATAATAACAGTATTTACTGAATGGAGCATAAGGCCTAGTTATAATAACAGTATTAACTGAATGGAGCATAAGGCCTAGTTATAATAACAGTATTAACTGAATGGAGCATAAGGCCTAGTTATAATAACAGTATTAACTGAATGGTGCATAAGGCCTAGTTATAATAACAGTATTAACTGAATGGAGCATAAGGCCTAGTTATAATAACAGTATTAACTGAATGGAGCATAAGGCCTAGTTATAATGCTGAAATAACAGTATTAACTGAATGGAGCATAAGGCCTAGTTATAATAACAGTATTAACTGAATGGAGCATAAGGCCTAGTTATAATAACAGTATTTACTGAATGGAGCATAAGGCCTAGTTATAATAACAGTATTAACTGAATGGATCATAAGGCCTAGTTATAATAACAGTATTAACTGAATGGAGCATAAGGCCTAGTTATAATAACAGTATTTACTGAATGGAGCATAAGGCCTAGTTATAATAACAGTATTAACTGAATGGAGCATAAGGCCTAGTTATAATAACAGTATTAACTGAATGGAGCATAAGGACTAGTTATAATAACAGTATTTACTGAATGGAGCATAAGGCCTAGTTATAATAACAGTATTAACTGAATGGTGCATAAGGCCTAGTTATAATAACAGTATTAACTGAATGGAGCATAAGGCCTAGTTATAATAACAGTATTAACTGAATGGTGCATAAGGCCTAGTTATAATGCTGAAATAACAGTATTAACTGAATGGTGCATAAGGCCTAGTTATAATGCTGAAATAACAGTATTAACTGAATGGAGCATAAGGCCTAGTTATAATAACAGTATTAACTGAATGGAGCATAAGGCCTAGTTATAATGCTGAAATAACAGTGTTAACTGAATGGAGCATAAGGCCTAGTTATAATAACAGTATTAACTGAATGGAGCATAAGGCCTAGTTATAATAACAGTATTTACTGAATGGAGCATAAGGCCTAGTTATAATAACAGTATTAACTGAATGGAGCATAAGGCCTAGTTATAATAACAGTATTAACTGAATGGAGCATAAGGCCTAGTTATAATGCTGAAATAACAGTATTAACTGAATGGTGCATAAGGCCTAGTTATAATGCTGAAATAACAGTATTAACTGAATGGTGCATAAGGCCTAGTTATAATGCTGAAATAACAGTTTTAACTGAATGGAGCATAAGGCCTAGTTATAATAACAGTATTAACTGAATGGAGCATAAGGCCTAGTTATAATAACAGTATTAACTGAATGGTGCATAAGGCCTAGTTATAATGCTGAAATAACAGTATTAACTGAATGGTGCATAAGGCCTAGTTATAATGCTGAAATAACAGTGTTAACTGAATGGAGCATAAGGCCTAGTTATAATAACAGTATTAACTGAATGGAGCATAAGGCCTAGTTATAATAACAGTATTAACTGAATGGAGCATAAGGCCTAGTTATAATAACAGTATTTACTGAATGGAGCATAAGGCCTAGTTATAATAACAGTATTAACTGAATGGAGCATAAGGCCTAGTTATAATAACAGTATTAACTGAATGGAGCATAAGGCCTAGTTATAATAACAGTATTAACTGAATGGAGCATAAGGCCTAGTTATAATAACAGTATTAACTGAATGGAGCATAAGGCCTAGTTATAATGCTGAAATAACAGTATTAACTGAATGGAGCATAAGGCCTAGTTATAATGCTGAAATAACAGTATTAACTGAATGGTGCATAAGGCCTAGTTATAATGGAAGTGCTGCCATCTTGTGTTTTGAATATTGATAAAAATCTATGGAAACTTAAACATATTCAACAACACAACAAAAACAGGACAAGTATAGATATGTATCTCTTAATCATTCAGAATAAATACTAGCACAATTGTAGTTCTGATTACACCATGAGCAATTATTGTGATTGTTGCTGTACCTCACTGCAAAGGAGATTACATTTTCCTAATCCAAAGTACTGATAGCATGGCATGCTACACAATTTCACGTATTATTAGGATTGTAGCTAATCTTCTTTGTCATTGTGTGCCTTCATTTACATTCATTTCTATATCTCACATCACACAGTATGGTACTTCAGGTGCTTTTCAATTACATTATTTCGTTTTTTGCACTCCATTACTCACAGGCTGTGTGTGTGTGTGTGTGTGTGTGTGTGTGTGTGTGTGTGTGTGTGTGTGTGTGTGTGTGTGTGTGTGTGTGTGTGTGTGTGTGTGTGTGTGTGTGTGTGTGTGTGTGTGTGTGTGTGTGCGCGTGCGTGCGTGCGTGCGTGCATGCGTGCGTATGCATGTCTGCGCGTCTGTGTGTGTGTTAGGGTGTGTGTACGTTTGTTCTTGCATACAGCACATGCAGTATGAAATGCTTTGACAGTGTTCACTTCTTCACCCCATCCACACAGTCCGTGACAGAGCCAAATGATCAGCTATGTCCAGGTTGTTATTTAGGTGTGGAGGGTTAGGGTTAGTGGACAGACACACCTGACTCCTAATAATTGTATCTTCTTTTGATGTAAGCCTTAATCAGCTTGCCATTCACACAGACAGACCAAACCATCCAAGCTCCAAGGCCAACCAACTCCCATTCAAAACACTGTGCCCCTACTGACTTTAACTGTCCTATTTGATAAAGATTTAAAACATTCTCCAGAACTTTGGCAGCTAGTATTTTATTTTTCTCCCACTTTGGGCTGGATGTGTCAATGTGTAGTTCATACATGCATAATCTAGAAGCAGAACTACTGTCTTATCTCAGTTAGCCATGAAATCCCCAGTTTGAAAGAGACATTTTTCTGGAAGCTGTTCTGCACCATATCCCCTTCAAGTCAAGTTTCAGCCAATGAGCTTCATCCCCTCATCATTTGAGTGACAGCTAGCAAGATGCACTCACAGATAAGTGAGAGAGAGAGAATGATGTGGTGCACATACTGAATGTGACGTAGTAATACATTTTCAGGGACCACTTTTGACTTGTGAGCACCACTTTCAGAACACTAAAGTATACAAAAGTACCAGAGAATCTCTTTAAGCCTTCATGAAGTAGCATGCAGCAAGCGGTCCGGCCCATCAGTCCAACTACACTGAGCCCTCTAAAAGTTCAATAACTCAGCTACACAAGTACCAAATCAATAGGAAGCATCGCATGGACAAGGTCAATCAATGCTAATAATGGAGCAGAGAGAGAGAGAGAGAGAGCAGCGAGAGAGAGAGAGAGCGAGAGAGAGAGAGGGAGAGAGAGAGAGCAGCGAGAGAGAGAGCAGCGAGAGAGAGAGAGCAGCGAGAGAGAGAGCAGCGAGAGAGAGAGCAGAGAGAGCAGCGAGAGAGCAGCGAGAGAGAGAGAGAGAGAGAGAGCAGCGAGAGAGAGAGAGAGAGAGAGAGAGAGAGAGCAGCGAGAGAGAGAAAGAGAGAGAGCTAGAAAGAGAGAAAAAAGAGAGAGAGCTAGAAAGAGAAAGAGAGAGAGCTAGAAAGAGAAAGAGAGAGAGCTAGAAAGAGAGAGAATGAGAGAATGAGAGCAGAGAAAGAGAGAGAGAGAATGTGAGCAGAGAGAGAGAGAGAGAGAAAGAGAGAGACATAAAAATAAGCTCAGTTGGAGCTCAGTTCAGTTAAAGTGCAAGGCAGGCATCTGTCTCAAAACAACCCCATTTGGAGGTTCTGTCATTTTCACGCTCATACCTTCAAAGTGTTTCGAAGTGTTTCATCAGATCAGTAATTATTAAGTAATTAGAAACAGAGTTGTTTGCAAGAACTGATGTAAAGGAACAACATACCTCCAGTAATTATACTTTCTACTTCCTTATTCCACCCCTCTCCTCTATCCAACTATTCTCCAGCTCTTGGCTGTATTAACCAAACTAGTAAAAGCATGATTAAAAAAGGACATGGCATACACAGTCATTATTGCAAGTCAGGGTCTACATTCAAGCGTCATAGGAGTGCTGATCTAGAATCAGATCCCCTTGTCTTATTCATAATGATCTAAAGGCAAAACTGATCCTACATCAGCACTCTTATAAGGCCCTGATATTTGTTTCTCTCCTTGTTTGTTGGTTGTTTAGTTAACTGGGCATGGGCAGAAACAGACCCGGACTAACAGAGAGGCTTTTGAGAGTCTCCCTCGGACCGAGGTGGGGATCAAATCTGCTTGCTTGAAAGGCGCTCCGAGAGGGTGCCTAGTGGTCTCCATAGAAACCGTTGGCCAGAATAAACTAACACAACAACTGTTGGGCGGCAGTCAAAAGAGAGAAAGCCATTGGTTGGTAATTCTGTCTGCTTTAGCCAAAATGATGACTTTATTTGTAAAGGTCTTTTCAAACATTACGCTCATGTCGTTAATAGGGAAGCCAGACAGAATGGTGTGAATATTAGTTTTGCTGTTGTCAAAGGATATGAAAAAAGAAAATGAACACTTAGCCTGTAGGAATTTGCTTCAAATTAGAATGGAAACCAGAGTGTCGTGTTCTTCAGGCACCAATCAGAGGAAAATAGACTGAAACAGGCTGGGACTACCTGGGTAAGAAATTAAAATAAAAATGTTCAGTTACAAAACATTTTTTAAATGATTTCCTTCAAGTCCCCTAATGAACATGACCCAGGCTAAATGAGGAAAACCAAGCCTCATGTTCAAAATTCTACAAAGATGACGAATTCACCCATACGATCTCAGGGCTTATACATTGCAAGGCCATTTTAAGGCTGCTCTGAGAGACTGACTGGGATATAACCCTCACTCTATCCAGGTTATCCCAACCATCATCACACATCAAACTGTTTCTGATGTTAAGTCAAGGAAATCTACATTATCCCTGTCTTAATATCAATAGGATATAAACAGCCACCAAATAGATGCAGTCGCAGGCCCATTAGGGCAAGCTTTAATATCCTGAGTTCTATTCCTATGAAATCTCCTGACTTACTTAATGATGAAGTTAGGTTAAATATGGACACCCCTGCTGTTTTTAAGTCTCGCGAAGGGCTGGGTGTGTTACATTTAAATGTGCGAAGTATGATGTCAAAGATGGACTTTATCGATATCTGGATGCATGACACGAACACAAACATTCTTGTTTTATCAGAGACTTGGTTAAATGATTCGATTATGGATAAGGACATTGACGTTGCTAATTACAGCTTTTTTAGATGTGATAGGCAGAGAAAAGGTGGAGGGTGGCTATGTATGTGAAATCACGTGTCACTATACCCCAGAAATGTGAAATCCTGGTTCTAGATGTGGCCATGAGCCAAAAAGGTGCATGTATTTGTTGCTGGAGTGTATAGGCCTCCTACTGCTTTAGTTGATGTCACTAGTATCATAGCTGAGCATTTAAAGCCTTTTCTATCATCTGAAGTAGTGGTCTTAGGTGACTTTATCCTGGACTGGCTGACACCCATCTCAAAATCATGCCTGGGCCAAAGCTATACTAACTGATGCTGTTGTGGAATGGCAGCTTTTCAGGCAACTGAGAAATAAATGCACGTCCTTAGTAAAAAAGGCTAAATCAAGTTACTTCCTAAGTTCTATTGTTGATTCTGCTGGTGATGCATCTACATATTGTAAAACAGTAAAGGTGCTAAAGTGTGGAAATTCCTCTCCTTCCCTATCCAAGCAAGTTATAGTGATATAGGTTATGCTTTTAATCATCATTTTATGTCTGTTGTTTTTTTGATTGGAAGAAATCTTTGTTTAATAGACCCGGTTAAGTCAGTAAACTGCCCGTCCCTCTCCCAGCTGCTAGTCGACTTGATAGAGGACCAGACAACCCCCAGTGAATCCTTGTTCTCTCTGGAGCAGCTGTCTACTTCTGATGTATTGGAACAACTACTTATGATTGATGTTTAAAAAACGACTGGGGCTGATATGCTTGATCCCTTCTAATTACAGCTTTCTGCTCCATTGATTCATTTTAACACATATTTTTTAACTTGACAATTATATTGAGTACTATCCCTAGAGTTTGGAAGGCGGCCCATGTTCTTCCTCTACATAATGGTGGCCACCCGAGTGATCTAAATAATTATCGTACCATTTCCAAACTCTCTTGCCAAGCAAAGATCCTGGAATCATTGATTCAACTCAGCTTAGATCCCTTTTAACTGCTACATATTTTCTGAATGTAAAACAGTCAGGTTTCAGACCGGGTCATGGTACCATCTCTGCTACTTCTGTGGTTTTAAATAGTAAGAAACACTGTGCTGCCCTCTTCATTGACCTGTCCAAGGCATTCGACACTGTGGATCACACCTTACTTATTCAGAAACTCTCCACAATTAGCTTAGATTGGGCTGCTTGTAGTTGGTTTGAGAATGATTTAAAAGACAGAACACAGTGTGTATTTACTGATGACATTAAATCAGGACTTCCAGACAAAACAAAAGGTGTCCCAAAGGGTTTGATTCTTGGTCCAGTTCTTTTCACTATTTATATTAACAGTATTGGTCGATCTGTACAAAACTGTAACTTTTATCTGGATGCAGATGACACTGTTGTATATGCTACTGTAATGATCGTCAAAAAGAGTAGACCAAGGTGCAGCGTGTGAAGTGTTCATCTTTATATTTATTTTAAATCAGAACACTAAAAACAAAATAATAAACAATGATAACAACCATCACGTCTTGCAGGCTTAACAAGCAGTACAAAAATAAGATCCCACAACTACAGGTGGGGAAAGGCTGCCTAAGTATGATTCCTAATCAGAGACAACGATAGACAGCTGCCTCTGATTAGGAACCATACTCGGCTCAACACAAAGAAATAGACACCATAGAATGCCCACCCCACACCCTGACCTAACCACATAGAGAAACAAACCGTCTCTCTCAGGTCAGGGCGTGACAGTACCCCCCCCCCCCCCCCCCCCAAAGGTGCGGACTCCTGGCCGCAAACCTGAACCTATAGGGGAGGGTCCGGGTGGGCATCTATACTTGGCGGTGGCTCTGGTTCGAGGCGTAGCCCCCACACCGCCCGCTGATCCCCCCGCTTCTGTGTCGCCGGAGGAACCAGACCGTGGATCATCGCCGGAGGCTCTGAACTGCCGGCCGCCGCTGAAGACTCTGGGCTGCATGCCGCCGCTGAAGACTCGGGGCTGCGGACCGTCGCTGAAGACTCGGGGCTGCGGACCGTCGCTGAAGACTCGGGGCTGCGGACCGTCGCTGAAGACTCGGGGCTGCAGACCGTCGCTGAAGACTCGGGGCTGCGGCCTGTCGCTGGAGGCCCCGGACTGGGGAGCGTCGCTGGAGGCTCCGGACTGGGGAGCGTCGCTGGAGGCTCCGGACTGGGGAGCGTCGCTGGAGGCGTCGCTGGAGGCTCTGCACTGGGGAGCGTCGCTGGAGGCTCCGGACTGGGGACTGTCGCTGCAGGCTCCGTGCCATGGATCATCACTACAGGTTCCGCGCCATGGATCATCACTGGAGGCTTTGTGCCATGGATCATCACTGGAGGCTCCGGGCCATGGATTATCACTGGAGGCTTCGTGCCATGGATTATCCCTACAGGCTCCGGGCCATGGATCATCACTGGAGGCTTCATGCCATGGATTATCACTACAGGCTCCGGGCCATGGATCATCACTGGAGGCTTCGTGCCATGGATTATCACTGGAGGCTTCGGACCATTTATCATCACAGGAGGCTTCCTACGTGGAGCTGGAACCGGTCTCACCGGACTGGGGAAACGCACAGGAGACTGGGTGCGCAGAGCAGGCACAGGGTATACTGGACTGTGGAGGCTTACTAGAGATATGGAGCTTAGGGCTGGCACACCCCGTCCTGGCTGGATGGTTATTTTAGCCCGGCACAGGACGAACTGGGCTGTGCAGGTGAACGGGGGGTACCGTGCGTAGAGCTGGCGCAGGATAACCTAGGCCGAAGAGACGCACCGGAGACCAGGAACGCTGAGCAGACACACTCCTTCCTGGCTGAATGCCAACTCTAGCACGGCAACGGTGAGGAGCTTGCACCGACTTCGCCAATCTCCCCGTGTGCCCCCCCCATTTTTTTTTTGCCGCTGCCTCTCGGGCTTCCGTTGTTTCCTTGCCTGTTCCTCCCAGTATCGCCGTTCCGCTTTCGCTGCCTTTATTTCTTCTTGCGGACGACGATACTCCCCAGGCCTTGTCCAGGGTCCTGCCCCATCCAGGATTTCTTCCCAGGTCCAGTCATCTGGCCCACGCTGCTTGGTCCTTTGGTGGTGGGATCTTCTGTAATGATCGTCAAAAGGAGTAGACCAAGGTGCAGCGTGGTAAGTGTTCATCTTGATATTTATTTTAAATCAGAACACTAAAAATAATAAACAATGATAACAACCATCACGTCTTGCAGGCTTAACAAGCAGTACAAAAATAAGATCCCACAACTACAGGTGGGGAAAGGCTGCCTAAGTATGATTCCTAATCAGAGACAACGATAGACAGCTGCCTCTGATTAGGAACCATACTCGGCTCAACACAAAGAAATACAAAACATAGAATGCCCACCCCACACCCTGACCTAACCACATAGAGAAACAAACCGTCTCTCTCAGGTCAGGGCGTGACAGCTACTTCCCCTACGGCAGCTCAGGCTCTGTTGACCATTCAATCTGCTTTTACTAGCTTGCAGAAAACCTTGGTTGACCTGAAGTTGATACTAAATGCTGCTAAAACCAAGTACATGTTATTTTCCAAATAATGCAATAATGTAACTGATGATTTGTGCATAAGTACATTAGATGGTGCCCCCATTGAATATCTTGGCATCTGGATTGCCGAAAAGCTATCTTAAAAATAACAAATAAATTAAACTAGGCAAGTCACTTAAGAACAAATTCTTATTTACAATGACTGCCTATACGTGATACTGCCTGGATTTGAACCAGGGTGTCTGTAGTGACACCTTTAGCACTGAGATGTAGGGCCTTAGACTGCTGTGCCACTTGGGAGCCCCTGATGTTGATGAGTTAATCAAGAAATTAAGAATTAAGTTGGGCTTCTTCTATAGGAATAGAGCTTGCCTTTCATTAAATAGTAGAAAAAAGATAATTCAGTCTACATGTATTCCTGTTATAGAGCATGGCAATATTATATACATGAATGCATCTCCCAGTGTTTTGAAGCCCTTGGACACAATTTATCATAGCGCACCTCGTTTTATAACATCTGACAGTTTTGACACTGCATCCTTTATCATAAGTTGGTAGGACCTCGCTAAAAACACGTAGGTCACATCATTATTCTGTTTTTGTTTATAAAGCCTTACTCAATAAACTACCAATTTACTTAACATCATGGTTGAAATATAGAAACTGGGATTACAACACTGGATCACAGGGTTGGTTAATGATGGAGACTCCACGTGTTTCCACAGAGTTGGGTAAATCTGTCTTTACCTATCAGGCTCCTATCATGTGGAATAATCTCCAAGAAATGTTTCATTTGGATCTGTTGTTGTCTCTACGTCAGTTTAGGAGAAAGGCTAGGGATTTTTATATTGATAAATGTGTTTGTTTTGTTTGATTGTTTATTGTGTATATAATATTTGCTATTTATTTAATTTTGTGTTTTAAATTGTGTATAATTTTATTTTATGTGTTGTTCCCAAAACTGCTTTTGTTGCCAAAGCAGGAGTTATTACTCCAGATCATGTTTACTATATACAGTATTTTAAAGAGTTTGTCATAGCAGTACAATTATTATGCAAGCAAGTCTATTGTTACGTTTTCATAAAAAATAAAAATTCTTTATTAAAATATAATAAAATGTGCTTAGTTAGAGCGCAGACAGCCACAGATAATGGATTGCTTCAATGAATTCCAAACTCTGCGGAAAAAACCCTGCAATCCTTTTTTCTCCTGCTTTCCGTCAGCTTCTGAAAGAAAAACAACACAAGCAATTAGCCCTTTAGTTTAGTTTCCTAAAGTTTTCTTTTAGGCCTTCCATTTTCAACCCTAAGGTGTGTGTACAGTCTGGATAACTTACCCACAGAGCACTGCTCCTCATCACCTTCATCAGCAAACTAAAAGCACACAGAAGTCACAAGTCAGATTGAATGATTCCATTCAGTAACGTTCACTAATGATGTAAAAACATGTGTTTCCTACAATAATTTATTTTAGCGTGGATGTGGTTTCGATGCTCAAACCTTACTTCGCTGAGATTGTTCATCGAGGACCAGTGGCGAGTGAGGCTCCCGCTGCGACGCCTCAGTCTGGGACTAATGTCCTGCACCTCACAGTCAGGGGAGAAAGTTATCCTGGGGGTCCAGTGCTGTAGGAGCACCCTGCTCACCATGACAGACACTTCCAAGCAGAGCTGGTGGTCCCCCAGGAAGGCCTCTGGCACCAGAGGGCGCTGTGAAGGGAAGTCCTTCTCAAAGTTGCTGTAGAGCAGGTCTCCTAGCCGGAGCTCCAGTGGACCATGGTTTTGGTTAGGCTCTGAAAGCCTTTTCAGTGCTCTTTGTAGGGCTCTGGTCTTCGTAGCTTTTGCCAAGGCCTCTTGGACCAGGAGGAACAGGTGCCATGTCAGCTCCACACGTTTTTCAATAACCTCCTCTGTCCACGGAGAGAAGTCCTTCAGGGGGTAGATGGCGTACACAAATCTGCCCAGGGTGTACATGAGGAGCATCTCTGGGACCATGCACAGCTTGGCAGCGTTGTGACAATGTTTGTGCTTGGGGCTCTTCTTCCAGAGCTTCTGGGCTCGACTGGGTTGTCCACTTATCACAGAGGTTTTGCAAGGAAAATAACTCTTGGTCTGATCACTCGCTGATGGTGCAGTGGCGTGAGCTGGCTTGTTGGAGCCACCAGGGGTCAAGGAGAGGAGTTGGCCTGAGAAGGAGACCTGGACTCTGATCCTACCACCAAAGCGAAGGCAGCTCTGCAACATGCCTGCAACTCGCACAGTGACCTCTGACCCCGTAGTGGTGGATATTACCCATTCACCCACTCCCTTGCCACTCCACAGGCCATGAGACCGGCGGAACACTCGCACCAGGTCACTGAGGCAGTGGAGAGCTGCTGCCCTCTGGCTGGCAGTGGCAGGACAATGGTGAGGGACTTGAAGTTGGGTCATGGTTACCTCACGGCCCTCTGTGACCCCCAGACCACGGGACACAGCCTGCAGCCTATCACCCGTTGCTCTCAGTGTCAACCTGCGAGACATACAGGGGTGAAAGTTCAAAGGAGGGGGTCAGCAGGGGCCAGACAATACCATCCCATCACAAGAGTGGGACCACATGAACAATAAAATATAATGAAACGAGCACTAACTTAATCACAATGTTAACTTCAAACCACATTTGGCGTCAATTCCATTCCAATTAGGTCAATGCAAGAAGTAAACAGAAATTCCAAATCCATTTTTTTTCTCATAAAGAAACATTGAGGAAAATTTGGATTGAAACTGGAATTTCAGTTTACTTCTTGTATTGACTGAACTGAGAAGGAATTGATAGCATCTATGTTTCAAACACACAGCTGGGCCTTTCACTGACAGCAAGTAGCACTTACAGGTTAGGCAGGTGGATGGGTGATGGACGCGGTGTCCTGAGCGTGGTCAAACATGTGCTAGATCCACAAGCCTGAGGACAAGAGGACAACAACAGTTATGAGACAATATAATGCTACCCAATCAGTTCTTAATGCAATAACAACAATCTCTTTGCTTTATCCAGAGGGACTAACAGTCAGGTGATTCCGCTCAGTAAATCCAACAAAACATTGATAAAAGTGACTAAATGTACTGTAAGATGCCTGCCTAACTTTCTATACTGTCTCTTTCTGCTTA
Source organism: Salmo salar (assembly GCF_965601325.2). Classification (NCBI taxonomy): domain Eukaryota; kingdom Metazoa; phylum Chordata; class Actinopteri; order Salmoniformes; family Salmonidae; genus Salmo; species Salmo salar. The sequence continues at coordinate 35,817,812 of NC_138316.1, read as the reverse complement.
CCCTCTCAACTAAGAAGTGATATCCAGGCTCAGTGACATCCATTGGAAACCTTCACAAAACACAATGACAATCATTCTCTAACACATCTTTGACCATAGTGGATACTTGTACACTGACATTTTCAAGTAACAGACTTTCTGTTAATGCCGATAAATGTTGCTGCACGCTGTTGTTACTGAGGAGAAACCATGGAGATAGGCATACAGCCAGGACACTTCTCTTACCTCTCATGGAGAACACTGGTCATCACGGCTGTAGGGATGGAAAGACATCTCTCCAAGGTCCCTCTGAACCCGTGGGACAGGATGCCAGCAGACACCCAAGGACTCATGACAAACACTAGAGGTCTTCTTTCCTGAAATATATCAAACTCAATGTCAAATCCATAACTGACATACTGCAGCCGAATTCATTGATCATTTAAATGTAAAGTCACTGACATTTCCTTTGAGAAAGAGTGTTTGAATGACTTTACCCACTTCATATGTATATACTGTATTCTAGTCATTGCTCATCCTATATACTGTAACTACTGCTGTACACACCTTTTCTATTCGTATACTGTCCATACTGTCTTTATACACCATCATATGTATATTTATTTATATACATTATGCGTAAATATCAGTGGAGGCTGCTGAGGGGAGGACGGCTCATAATAATTGCTGGAACAGAATGGAATGGCATCAAACACATAGAAACCAATTAACATGCCACCAACCTCCTGTGGTATATTTAAGCAATAAGGCCAGAGGAGGTGTGGTATATGGCCAATATACCATGGCTAAGGGCAGTTCTAAAGCACGACCCGAGAGGAGCCATTTTTGCTATTATAAACGGCTGACCAACGTAATTAATGCAGTAAAAATAAATGTTTTGTCATACCCGTGGTGTACGGTCTGACACACCCAGTTTATAAATAGTTTTATTCTGGTCTCTGACATCGCTTGTTCTGATATTTCTTAATTTCTTTCTTTGTACTTTTTGTATTATGTGTGTATTGTTATGTATTGATAGGTATTACTGCATTGTTGGAGTTAGAAACACAAGCATTTCACTGCACCTGCAATATAATCTGCAAATCTGATTAAGGGACCAATGAACTCTAATTTTATTTTATTTGCAAAATATATAAGTACTACATGTGCCTTCCTTTCCCTGTTGACTGGCTGACAGTCTTAGAGTTACAGAGTATACACGTGTTTGTTCCAGCCCAGCACTAACACATCTAATTCAAGTTATCAATGAATCATCAAGATGTTGATTTGATGAGATTTCCCAGGAAATACCTGCTGGTAGCAGCAGAGCTGTAGACGCTTGATGAGTTCATTATTGGGGGTGTTCTGATCAGACCAGTGGATCACCTGGACAACAACAGAAACCTACTGTACTTTGGCTTCATCATCCCTCAGAGGTAAGACTGCATTGAGAATCAATATGTAAAGCTTTCACTATTTTAAAAAGTAGCCTAAATTGATATAGCTATGCAAGTAGTTTGGTTGGTATTTTTAAATACTAGTAACAAAATGAAGATTTTAAGCTACACGGCTAGGAATTCAGCAAATTAAATCAGACTAAATGCGGTAATCATAGACCCTAAAATAAATGCAAGGAGCCAAAGAGATAAATTAATGTGATCAATTAAGTATAACATAAAAAAAAGAAAGCTAACTTACCTTACTTAATCCTACAATATATTTGGCCATTTTTAAATGAATTTTATCCAAGTCACTTTTCATAGATTACTTTACAGGTGATAAATATTTTTGCAGAATGTTGTAGCCTATTTTTGGGATGTTTGGGTAAATGTTGTCATGGATTTCAGAACACATTCTAAGCCTGCACATTCTAAACCATTTATGACAAATGTTTTTGAAAACACACAAGAATTTTCCCATTGTGACAGAGAATGAATTCTTAATTCTATTACGACAGGTGTCTAGGGGCTCTTTAAGCCTACAGTTATTAGCCTGCCACTTCGAGCAGGCCAAACCTACACTTATTAGCCTGCCATTTTGACCAGGCCAAACCTACAGTTATTAGCCTGCCATTTTGACCAGGCCAAACCTACAGTTATTAGCCTGCCATTTTGACCAGGCCAAACCTACAGTTATTAGCCTGCCATTTTGACCAGGCCAAGCCTACAGTTATTGGCCTGCCATTTTGACCAGTCCAAACCTACAGTTATTGGCCTGCCATTTTGACCAGGCCAAACCTATGTTTTGGGCTACTGTATTTTGTCCAGAGTTTTTGTCATGTGACAGTTGACGCTTTACAAAAACATTCTGAAATAAAACACATCCTTCCGCTATCTAAGGGAATGAATATGACAGTAGACCCTATGGCTATCTAAAGGAATGAATATGACAGTAGACCCTATGGCTATCTAAAGGAATGAATATGACAGTAGGCCCTATGGCTATCTAAAGGAATGAATATGACAGTAGACCCTATGGCTATCTAAAGGAATGAATATGACAGTAGGCCCTATGGCTATCTAAGGGAATGAATATGACAGTAGGCCCTATGGCTATCTAAAGGAATGAATATGACAGTAGGCCCTATGGCTATCTAAGGGAATGAATATGACAGTAGACCCTATGGCTATCTAAAGGAATGAATATGACAGTAGGCCCTATGGCTATCTAAAGGAATGAATATGACAGTAGGCCCTATGGATTTCTAAGGGAATGAATATGACAGTAGACCCTATGGCTATCTAAAGGAATGAATATGACAGTAGACCCTATGGCTATCTAAGGGAATGAATATGACAGTAGGCCCTATGGCTATCTAAGGGAATGAATATGACAGTAGGCCCTATGGCTATCTAAGGGAATGAATATGACAGTAGGCCCTATGGCTATCTAAGGGAATGAATATGACAGTAGGCCCTATGGCTATCTAAGGGAATGAATATGACAGTAGACCCTATGGCTATCTAAAGGAATGAATATGACAGTAGACCCTATGGCTATCTAAGGGAATTAATATGACAGTAGACCCTATGGCTATCTAAGGGAATGAATATGACAGTAGGCCCTATGGCTATCTAAAGGAATGAATATGACAGTAGGCCCTATGGCTATCTAAAGGAATGAATATGACAGTAGGCCCTATGGCTATCTAAGGGAATGAATATGACAGTAGGCCCTATGGCTATCTAAGGGAATGAATATGACAGTAGGCCCTATGGCTATCTAAGGGAATTAATATGACAGTAGGCCCTATGGCTATCTAAAGGAATGAATATGACAGTAGGCCCTATGGCTATCTAAAGGAATGAATATGACAGTAGGCCCTATGGCTATCTAAAGGAATGAATATGACAGTAGGCCCTATGGCTATCTAAGGGAATGAATATGACAGTAGGCCCTATGGCTATCTAAGGGAATGAATATGACAGTAGGCCCTATGGCTATCTAAGGGAATTAATATGACAGTAGGCCCTATGGCTATCTAAGGGAATGAATATGACAGTAGACCCTATGGCTATCTAAGGGAATGAATATGACAGTAGGCCCTATGGCTATCTAAGGGAATGAATATGACAGTAGGCCCTATGGCTATCTAAGGGAATGAATATGACAGTAGGCCCTATGGCTATCTAAGGGAATTAATATGACAGTAGACCCTATGGCTATCTAACAACGTATCTAATGACATATCTAACAACGTATCTAGTGACGTATCTAATGACGTATCTAACAACGTATCTAATGACGTATCTAATGACGTATCTAATGACGTATCTAGTGACGTATCTAATGACGTATCTAATGACGTATCTAATGACGTATCTAGTGACGTATCTAATGACGTATCTAATGACGTATCTAACAACGTATCTAATGACGTATCTAATGACGTATCTAACGACGTATCTAATGACGTATCTAACAACGTATCTAATGACGTATCTAATGGCGTATCTAATGACGTATCTAATGACGTATCTAATGACGTATCTAACGACGTATCTAATGACGTATCTAACAACGTATCTAATGACGTATCTAACAACGTATCTAATGACGTATCTAATGACGTATCTAATGGCGTATCTAATGACGTATCTAACGACGTATCTAATGACGTATCTAATGACGTATCTAACAACGTATCTAATGACGTATCTAACAACGTATCTAATGACGTGTCTAATGACGTATCTAATGACGTATCTAACGACGTATCTAATGACGTATCTAACAACGTATCTAATGACGTATCTAATGACGTATCTAATGGCGTATCTAATGACGTATCTAACGACGTATCTAATGACGTATCTAATGACGTATCTAACAACGTATCTAATGACGTATCTAACAACGTATCTAATGACGTATCTAACGACGTATCTAATGACGTATCTAACAACGTATCTAATGGCGTATCTAATGACGTATCTAATGACGTATCTAACAACGTATCTAATGACGTATCTAATGACGTATCTAATGTCGTATCTAATGACGTATCTAACGACGTATCTAATGACGTATCTAACAACGTATCTAATGACGTATCTAATGACGTATCTAATGACGTATCTAACGATGTATCTAATGACGTATCTAGTGACGTATCTAATGACGTATCTAATGACGTATCTAATGGCGTATCTAACGACGTATCTAATGGCGTATCTAACGACGTATCTAACGACGTATCTAATGGCGTATCTAATGACGTATCTAACGACGTATCTAACGACGTATCTAATGACGTATCTAACAATGTGGAAATAAAGGAAAGCCGCACACTCTAAGAGCTCAGATGCAAAAATGTAATAACCAACGTTTCGACAGCGAAGCTGTCTTCATCAGGGTATCATCACAAACACTACGACATGAGTCATTTATATAGTGTCAAGACACACAGGTGTTTGTAATCATGGCCAAGTATGGCCTAATATCATTGGTTAACTCAAATATTTAAAAAAAAATGGCATACAAAGAACATACAAAAAGACAAACAAATGGATAGCATACGATCATAGCATTTGTAGTCTAAAATGTATCTAACAAACAATTACAATGGCAAAATCACAATAATCACAAGAATGGCTTCAGATCAAAGTCTATGTTGAGGCCGAAGGGAGCAAGGGTCTTTAAATTAAAGATCCAGGCAGCCTCTCGTTTTAACAATAAATTATCAAGGTCACCCCCTCTCCTCGGGAGGGTGACATGTTCGATACCAATATAACGCAGAGACGAAATCGAATGGTTTGCTTCCAAAAAGTGGGCCGCAACTGGGTAAGTCAAGTTTTTGCACCTAATGGTGCTACGGTGCTCTGAGATACGTACTTTTAATTCACGCTTTGTTTTACCCACATAATTTTTACCACAGGGACAAGTTATAAGATAAATAACTGCCTTAGTGGAACACGTAATAACACCTTTAATTGGGATAGATTTCCCTGTTTGGGGGTGTTTGAAGGATCTACATTTATAAGTGCCATTGCATTGAGCACAGCCATTACACTTGTAATTTCCATCCAGTATGGGCGCAAATAGGCGTTGTTCAGGAATATCTTGGGGTGGTAAATCAGAGTGTACCAATTGGTCTCTGAGATTTCTGCCCCGCGAGAATACGACCAGGGGAAGATCAGAAAACACATTACCGAGACTATCATCATATTTCAGAATGTGCCAATGTTTGTGAACGATTCCTTTAATTTGTTCAGAGCACTTTGAATAGCGGGTAGTGAGAACGCAAGAATGCGTCTTTTTGCGAGACTGACCTTGAAAAAGGTCATGTCTCGTTTTGTTTTGAATTTTCTCAATGGCAATATTAATCTGATCATTGTTGTACCCCCTCTCCTTGAACTTATCCTGAGTCTCAGCCATATTTCTGTCGAAATCTGATTGTTTAATACAAATTCTTTTGATTCGACAGAATTGGCTGTAGGGCAAACTATTTTTCAAGGGAAGTGGGTGACAACTATCAGCCCTCAACAAACTGTTACGATCAGTAGGTTTCCTGTAAAGATCAGTGTATAAAACATTATCTTCACACAAGATCAGAAGATCAAGAAAACTGATTTGACGTGTATCAGATTGCATAGTAAATCTCAAATGTTCAGTATCTAACAACGTATCTAATGACGTACCTAATGGCGTATCTAACGGCGTATCTAACGACGTATCTAATGACGTATCTAATGACGTATCTAATGACATATCTAACGACGTATCTAATGACGTATTTAATGACGTATCTAATGACGTATCTAATGATGTATCTAACGGCGTATCTAACGACGTATCTAACGACGTATCTAATGACGTATCTAATGACGTATCTAACGACGTATCTAATGACGTATCTAACGACGTATCTAATGACGTATCTAACGACGTATCTAATGACGTATCTAACGACGTATCTAATGGCGTATCTAATGACGTATCTAATGACGTATCTAACGACGTATCTAATGACGTATCTAATGTCGTATCTAATAACGTATCTAATGACGCATCTAATGACGTATCTAACGACGTATCTAATGACGTATCTAATGACGTATCTAACGACGTATCTAATGGCGTATCTAATGACGTATCTAATGACGTATCTAATGTCGTATCTAATGACGTATCTAATGACGTATCTAACAACGTATCTAACGACGTATCTAATGACGTATCTAACGACGTATCTAATGTCGTATCTAACGACGTATCTAATGACGTATCTAATGACGTATCTAATGTCGTATCTAATAACGTATCTAATGACGCATCTAATGACGTATCTAACAACGTATCTAATGACGTATCTAATGACGTATCTAACGACGTATCTAATGGCGTATCTAATGACGTATCTAATGACGTATCTAATGTCGTATCTAATGACGTATCTAATGACGTATCTAACGACGTATCTAATGTCGTATCTAGTGACGTATCTAATGACGTATCTAACGACGTATCTAATGTCGTATCTAGTGACGTATCTAATGACGTATCTAACGACGTATCTAGTGACGTATCTAATGACGTATCTAACAACGTATCTAATGACGTATCTAATGACGTATCTAATGACGTATCTAACAACGTATCTAATGACGTATCTAATGACGTATCTAATGACGTATCTAACGACGTATCTAGTGACGTATCTAATGTCGTATCTAATGACGTATCTAACGACGTATCTAATGTCGTATCTAGTGACGTATCTAATGACGTATCTAACAACGTATCTAATGACGTATCTAACAACGTATCTAATGACGTATCTAATGACGTATCTAATGTCGTATCTAATGTCGTATCTAGTGACGTATCTAATGACGTATCTAACGACGTATCTAGTGACGTATCTAATGACGTATCTAACAATGTATCTAATGACGTATCTAATGACGTATCTAATGACGTATCTAACAACGTATCTAATGACGTATCTAACAACGTATCTAATGACGTATCTAATGACGTATCTAATGTCGTATCTAATGACGTATCTAATGACGTATCTAACAACGTATCTAATGACGTATCTAACAACGTATCTAATGACGTATCTAATGACGTATCTAATGTCGTATCTAATGACGTATCTAATGACGTATCTAACAACGTATCTAATGACGTATCTAACAACGTATCTAATGATGTATCTAATGACGTATCTAATGACGTATCTAATGTCGTATCTAAACTATCAACCTTTAATATTGCATTTCTTTCTTCTTTTTTTCTTCTTTAATGACTCACGTTCAATGAACCTTTTTTTATCATGCAGGTCACAGATATACAAGTCTAACATGACATACAGTATAATCAAACAACCCAGCAGGTGTCTGTCTCCATGTTACTGGTACAGTATGATTTATATTTCATGTACAGTATACCTGGAAAGAGATTCTATTACATCAACCCCCAGGAAAAGGACTAGGTCTATAGTTAAAAAATGACCTTGAATCTGAGACCACTTTCGGATGCTCTTTGTTTTTGAATGAATATAGTAGAGAGGATATATTATATTTGGGGGAAGTAGCCTACTTTAAAGATGCTCTTCAGGCTAAATCATTCTAAATGAACTGGTAGCCTATATTGATGGATTGGAAAAATACCATTGGCAAACTGATGATATTACAGAATAATAGAGGCTAGCTAGTACAATAGTGCTAACTTGTGGTCAGAGCTATCAGTAATGTTAATAATCAAACCCAGCGAGCTTGATTCCAGTTTACCATTGCATATGGGTTTTGCATTGACTATGGGCCTACATGTCTTTTTATATTGAGGACCGAGATAGGTCTGAAGAAAAACAAACACACACACACACACACACACACACACACACACACACACACACACACACACACACACACACACACACACACACACACACACACACACACACACACACACACACACACACACACACACACACACACACACACACACACACACACACACACAGCTAACAGTTGATGAATAGAGCCACATACAGTAAACTCAGTCAGCACTGCTGAGGGAAAAGTAAGTCACATCCTTGTTAGTACCAAAATAACTTCATGCAAACATATCTAGATGTCAAATGAACCATATTAATCATGAAATGTGTGTGCAAGTAGGCTAAGGCCCAAAAACAAACATACAGTGTGTCATATTCAAAATAAGCAAACATATACAAATGAAACTTCTGACCAATTAGCACAGGGATACAGCCCACCCCCTTTTGAAGCCCCTCGGATCAATAAAAGAAAACAATTAGAATAATCAAATAAAATACAATTCCTGGTCTCAACTTACAAGCTAAAATAGTAGAATGCACAGAGAATGTCAAGATTTGGTTGAGAATCAGCAGTTTTTCTGTTGTTATGTCAGTCACTGACTGTCACTCGGTTAACCATGTCAGCTAACACGTGGCTACGCAGATTCACGAGCAACTGATGACCCTCATGGTGTTTGTAGATTTGTTTGGGCCCCCACCCCCATCAAAGTTGCCCATCGCTGAATTTGCAAAATGATCCCACGCAGTGACCCCACTCTCCGAGGGTGTCTTAGGGGGAGTTGGGATATGCAAAAACTACATTTCCATTTCACACCTCACACTAGTACAGGTTAACCACTTGTACATGCAGTGAAACAGGACATATATAAGCACCCGCTATTTTACCTTTTGAGTTGAATGAAACAAAATCTACAAATTGCAAACATTGTAAATATTAGATTAAGCGTGAGTAATTGAGTAAATCCATCTCTCTCGGCCCCGCAGCAGACAGAAAACCAGGCCATCCAGTTTCTCAGCTCTACATCTGTGAAACATACTTTCAGACACTGTCAGGGTCGCTGAATCCTCTAAGGCACACCTCAATACCTTGCTGTTTAACTGTACCCCAGGGCCCGTATTCACAAAGGATCTCAGAGAAGGACTACATGAATGTGGACCCTGTAGTTTATGTTGACAAACTGAGTCAACAATACCACCATAATGGGAGGTTTTGATATATATTTGACTCTAAATTATGTACGCTCTCCACTACATCAGACTGGACAGAGATTCATTTTTAAATAATTTTCATTACAATACCACTTGTGCTGAACACACACATTCATACACAGAGACATACAAACTCTATATCACTCACTCTATCACTCACTCTATCACTATCTTTCTTTATCACTCTCCCTCTCTGTTATATACACACATACACAGAGAGACACACAAGCTCTCTATCACTCACTCTCTCTCTATCAATCTCTTTCTTTACCATGGCCTTTTGTTGCCTTTACCTCCCTTATCTCACATCATTTGCTCACATTGTATATAGTCTTATTTTTGTCTACCGTATCATTGATTGTATGTTGTTTTACTCCATGTGTAACTCTGTGTTTTTGTATGTTGTCGAACTGCTTTGCTTTATCTTGGCCAGGTCGCAATTGTAAATGAGAACTTGTTCTCAACTTGCCTACCTGGTTAAATAAAGGTGAAATAAATAAAAAATCTCTCTCTCCCTTTCTATGTTAAACACATACAGAGACAGACAGACAGACAGACAGACAGACAGACAGACAGACAGACAGACAGACAGACAGACAGACAGACAGACAGACAGACAGACAGACAGACAGACAGACAGACAGACAGACAGACAGACAGACAGACAGAGAACAAGTATGATAATGAGACCAGAGACCGAGAAAGAGAGCAGTAGAGAAACATAGAGACCTAGAGAGAACAAGATAGACAACGAGCGAGAACAAGACAGAGAACAAGAGAGAGAACGAGAGAGAGAACGAGAGAGAACAAGACAGAGAACAAGAGAGAGAACGAGAGAGAGAACGAGAGAGAACAAGACAGAGAACAAGAGAGAGAACGAGAGAGAGAACGATAGAGAGAGAACAAGACAGAGAACAAGAGAGAGAACGAGAGAGAGAACGAGAGAGAACAAGAGAGAGAACGAGAGAGAGAACGAGAGAGAGAACGAGAGAGAACAAGACAGAGAACAAGAGAGAGAACGAGAGAGAGAACGATAGAGAGAGAACAAGAGAAAGAACGAGACAGAGAACAAGAGCGAGAACGAGAGAGAACAAGAAAGAACAAGACAGAGAACAAGAGAGAGATCGAGAGAGAGAACGATAGAGAGAACAAGAGAAAGAACAAGACAGAGAACAAAAGAGAGAACGAGTGAGAACAAGAGAGAACAAGAGAGAGAACAAGAGAGAGAACAAGAGAGAGATCGAGAGAGAGAACGATAGAGAGAACATGAGAAAATGAGAGAGAACGATAGAGAGAGAACGAGAGTGAATGAGACAGAGAATGAGAGAGAACGAGAGAGAGAATGAGAGAGAACGATAGAGAACAAGAGAGAGAACGAGAGAGAGAACAAGAGAGAGAACAAGAGAGAGAACGATAGAGAGAGAACGATAGAGAGAGAACGAGAGAGAGAATGAAAGAGAACGAGAGAGAGAACGAGAGAGAGAACGAGAGAGAGAACAAGACAGAGAACAAGAGAGAGAACGAGAGAGAACGAGAGAGAACAAGACAGAGAACAAGAGAGAGAACGAGAGAGAGAATGAGAGAGAACGAGAGAGAACATGAGAAAATGAGAGAGAACGATAGAGAGAGAACGAGAGTGAATGAGACAGAGAATGAGAGAGAACGAGAGAGAGAATGAGAGAGAACGATAGAGAACAAGAGAGAGAACGAGAGAGAGAACGAGAGAGAGACCATGAGAGAAAACGAGTGAGAACAAGAGAGAGAACAAGATCTAGAGACACTGGTGGGAGATGACCTAACTATTGTGGGAGGTGTGGCATTAGCTCAGATTGGCCTGCCAGTGTCGACAGGGTCTGCCGTGATTCTCATTGATTTACAGGTCCACACATCCCATCAGCTGTATGACAGTGCAATTATAGTGTCTGCCAGGAGCCTCAGCAACTCACAGCATCCCAATGCCGCTCCTCTGCTGTGATCTCTCTGTGATAAAACAGGAGGAACAATGACGGTCCCACCGTGAAGCGAGATACGTGTGTGAGATCGAGAGAGAGAGAGAAAGAGAGAGACAGAGAGAGAGAGAGAGATCAAAGCTGTTTTAAAACTGTTCAAATGGTTCCTGCAGTCGACTAGGGTGGTCTAGCAGTCTAAGCCACTGCCTCCGGATCACATAATATGTTATTCTTCTGCAGCATATGTTCAGATCCGGTCCACACTCTCCCCTCTATCTTTCCCTTATACCTCTTTCCTATCCAATAAACCAAAAAAATTTGAAGAGTTGGCCTGCCCCACTCGTATTTAAATAATAAAATAAAATCACTAATCTAATATGATTGGATAGGGGAAAGTAAGGGTTCAACCTCATAGCTTTCACTAATCCAGATATGTCAAATCAATGATTATTCCTAGGAAGGGATGAAGGAAGGATGCATGTTCAATCTATTTGAGCAGGTCCCTTGCATATATGGGGGCAGCAACAAAACAAAGAAGCAGTATACCCTGTCTGACCGGGTGAAGATTTATCCTTTATTTTTATGTGTTGTTTACAGTGTCATGTCCTGATCTGTTTCACCTGTCCTTGTGCTTGTCTCCCCCCCCCCCCCCTCCAGGTGTCGCCCATCTTCCCTATTATCCCGTGTATTTCTATCTGTGTTTTCTGTCTGTCTGGTGCTAGTTGATCTTGTTTGTTCAAGCCTACCAGTGGTTTGTCTCAGCTCCTGGTTTTCCCTAGTCTCTCAATTTCTCGTCCTCCTGGTTTTTGACCTTTGCCTGTCCTGACCCTGTACCCGCCTGCCTGACCTGACCCTGAGCCTGCCTGCCGTCCTGTACCTTGGCCTCTGCTCTGGATTACCGACCCCTGCCTGACCTGACCCTGAGCCTGCCTGCCGTCCTGTACCTTGGCCTCTGCTCTGGATTACCGACCCCTGCCTGACCTGACCCTGAGCCTGCCTGCCGTCCTGTACCTTGGCCTCTGCTCTGGATTACCGACCCCTGCCTGACCTGACCCTGAGCCTGCCTGCCGTCCTGTACCTTGGCCTCTGCTCTGGATTACCGACCCCTGCCTGACCTGACCCTGAGCCTGCCTGCCGTCCTGTACCTTGGCCTCTGCTCTGGATTACCGACCCCTGCCTGACCTGACCCTGAGCCTGCCTGCCGTCCTGTACCTTGGCCTCTGCTCTGGATTACCGACCCCTGCCTGACCTGACCCTGAGCCTGCCTGCCGTCCTGTACCTTGGCCTCTGCTCTGGATTATCGACCCCTGCCTGCCTGGACCTGTCTTTGTCTGCCCCTGTGGTTACAATAAACATTGTTACTCACACAGTGTGGACTTGGGTCTTACCTTGATTCATGATACGCAGATGAAGAAATCTGGAATGTGCATCCACCACTCTCTCAACTAACCCTTAAGCAAATGTATGGGCACAATGTGTTGTGAGTAAGAGAGAGCCTGGGACTCTAAGGTTCTATCGGCATTTTGACTGAATGTAGTTATTGACATAGCCTTATTCTGTTACATTTTCTCTACCTATAGAGTACTCTCTAAATACCCCCAATGCATGTTGTTCAAAAGGTATACAAGATAAAAATTGTTGACAACATTCAAACCAATGAGGGTTTGAAAATTTAAAGCCAATTATGTCAGAATCATCTTTTAAAACCTTATAGTCCCAAGCTTTCATAATATCATTGGTCCAGTCAGTAGGACACCATAGCAGGAGACGATGGTGGGACATTTGTAAGAAAGACTGTGATTCAAACCCTGCAAGCACATCTGTCTGTGCATTACATTAGGTTGGTCATGGCTCCTGGGAGAAGTTTCCCCTAGGCACAGATCAAGGATCAGCTTCCCCTCCCCCATTCCTAACCTTAATCATTAAGCCAAGATCAGTGTCTAGGGTCAATTCACCATACACTTTGGTCATGAAAAAAACAGGAAATTGAGCAAGTAAATACAAAAAATTATATCGGAAGCATATTTTGAAGGAACTACAGTGCATTCGGAAAGTATTAAGAACCCTTGACTTTTTCAACATTGTTATGTTACAGCCTTATTCTAAAATGATTAAATAAATAATTGTCATCAATCTACATACAATATCCCATAATGGCAAAGTGAAAACAGGTTTTTCAATATTTTTGCAAATGTATATATATATATATTTTTAAATACCTTATTTACATAAGTATTCAGACCCTTTCCTATGACACTTGAAATTGAGCTCAGGTGCATCCTGTTTCCATTGATAATCCTTGTAATGTTTCAACAACTTGATTGGAGTCCACCTGAGGTAAATTCAATTGATAGGACATGATTTGGAAAGGCACACACCAGTTGACAGTGCATGTCAGAACAAAAACCAAGCCATGAGGTCGAAGGAATTGTCCGTAGAGCTCCGAGGCAGGATTGTGTCGAGGCACAGATCTGAGGAAGGGTACCCAAACATTTCTACAATGGAAGAATTTTGGAACCACCAAGAATCTTCCTAGAGCTGGCCGCCCAGCCAAACTGAGCAATTGGGGGAGAAAGGCCTTGGTCAAGGAAGGACCAAGAACCCGATGGTCACTCGGACAGAGCTCCAGAGTTCCTCTGTGGAGATGGGAGAATCTTCCAGAAGGACAACCATCTCTGCAGCACTTCACCAATTAGGCCAGATGGAAGCAACTCCTCAGTAAAAGGCACATGACAGCCCACTTGGAGTTTGCCAAAAGGCACCTAAAGGACTCTCAGACCATGAGAAACAAGATTCTCTGGTCTGATGAAACCAAGATACGGTGAAGCATGGTGGTGGCAGCATCATGCTGTGGGGATGTTTTTCAGTGGCAGAGACTGGGAGACTTGTCAGGATCAAGGGAAAGATGAACGGAGCAAAGTACAGAGAGATCCTTGATGAAAACCTGCTCCAGAGCTGAATGACTTTGAGTGGCCCAGCCAGAGTCCGGACTTGAACCCAATTGAACATCTCTGGAGGGACCTGAAAATAGCTGTGCAGCAATTCTCCACATCCTACCTGGCAGAGCTTGAGAGGATCTGTAGAGAAGAATGGGAGAAACTCCTCAAATACAGGTGTGCCAAGCTTGTAGCATCGTACCCAAGAAGACTCAAGGCTGTAATCACTGCCAAAGGTGCTTCAACAAAGTACTGAGTAAAGGGTCTGAATAGTTATGTAAATGTGATATTTAGTTTTTTCTTTTTTATACATTTGCAAAAAGAAAAAAACTGTTTTGCTTTGTCATTATGGGGTATTGTGTGTAGATTGATAAGGGGAAAAAACTATGTAATCAATTTTACAATAAGGCTGTAACGTAACAAAATGTGGAAGAAGTCAAGAGGTCTGAATACTTTCCGAATGCACTGTACGTTGTTATTTTCCATATTACCTCGGTAGCTGTTTGGATAGCTCCCACTGACTATGAAGCAGACAGTGAACACATTAATGTTGGGGAAATTGCCTGAGACACAGCATTATGGTTAGAGGTACACTTAGGCCAGTGGAGGCTGCTGAGGGGAGAACGGCTCATAATAACGGCTGGAATGGAGCCAATGGAAACCATGTATTTGATGCCATTCCACTTATTGCCCTCCAGCCATTACCACAAGCCCGTCCTCCCCAATTAAGGTGTCACCAACCTCCTGTGACTTAGGCACATCACAGATCTAGGATCATCTATGCTCTTCAGATCCTATCCTCATTAACCATTAGGGGAGATAACTCACAACTGAACTAAGAGCAGTGTCTGATCCTACTTTTCCTTCAGATTACTCCAGACCAGACCGACAGCTTGAGTTAAATCAATGCACTTACCAAAGACTACCTGAGGGTGGTGCTTCATTGGTGATGCAGGCACATGTTGGGAAGACTCACAGCAGTGTTTGAGTGTAGGACTGTGGTTGGGTTTTACAGGCGACTGGGCTCATAGATCCCGTGTGGCTCAGTTGGTAGAGCATGGTGTTTGCAACGCCAGGGTTGTGGGTTTGATTCCCACGGGGGACCAGTATGAAAAAAATAAAATGTATGCACTCACTAATACTGTAAGTTGCTCTGGATAAGAGCGTCTGCTAAATGACTAAAATGTAAATAGATAAAGATGTCCTTTTTGGTTACACATTTCACTCTTCATGCAGCCTTCACTAAACAAGTGTTTCTACTTGTTTTGATTATGACTCTCACTGTGACCACTAAATATTGTGCATGTGCGAAGAAACTACTTTTAATGATGGATATTGGTTGTGGTTGTTGGTAAGATAGTAGAGGTGGATGTGTAACCTGTCCTGACAAAGTCCTGTGCATGAGTTGAAGAGTGGAAGAAGCTTCAACGTGGGAGAAAAGTGGAAGAAAAAAGGGAAAGAGAGAGACCCTGCTCAAGGATACTTTCATTAGAAGTAGAAATAGGCCATGTGACCAACAAGGTCTTCTTCTTGGGTGCTCAGACTTTATTGAGCAAACATTGGACCACTAATGAGATAGCATGCCTTATGCATCATTCACCACTTCCTCTTCCTCTAAATAAGGTGATGTTCAATTAAATGTCAGTGTAGTTTAGTTTCTAATCTGCCTCACTGCATGTAACTGTAACAGCACGTACACACACACACACATGCATGCATGTACACACACACACACACACACACACACACACACACACACACACACACACACACACACACACACACACACACACACACACACACAGAAACACATATGTGTTACAGGTCCCAGTTTTGGGACTGGTGCAGCAGATAATAGTTCCTAAATGATGAAACAGGAGAGTGTGGCTTCTCTTTCAAAGCTTCTCTCAATTATTTTATTCAATATTCTCTCAAGTGCAAATCGTCTTTTTCTGTCTTTTCATTGTGTTTCAATGTTTTTTTTGTTTTTTGATTAAAGTGTATTTAATAATTTGTCTCATAAATCCCTGACATATTATTTCATAAACATCAAAAATTCATCAATTAATTAACACATTAAAAAATATTAAATTACAATCCAATTCACATCCTAAAATTCTTTACATTTATACCTCCAACACATTTACTCTTAACTTTAATTCACCTGTTTAGGTTATAATTATGTAGTTGACTGTTGCCCACTAAAGCCCCATTGGAGAGTAAAACATGAAAGCCTTTAAAGACTGGTAAATCTCATTAGAAGTTACTTTAAACTCATTCTCAAAATACATTCACCCAGTGTAAGAAGGGTTAATAAAAAGACAAGACTATTGCAAATGACATTAATGCTAATTATTGGAAAATGACTGAATAAGCTAGCATAGCGCTAACCGAAGCTAGCAATCAACTGACCGGAGCTAGCAAACAGCTAACCGGAACTAGCCAAAAGCTAACCAGAGCTAGCTAATAACGAGTCGGAGCGGTTCTTAAACATCACAGTTACAACATTCAATTCTCTAAACCCTTAGGATATTGTCAGGAGTGTCTTTTTCAAAAATAAAAATGTTCAGGAGTTAACAATTCGTTTTTTTCTAGATCACAGGAATGCACCGCCATCATTTCATTTTACACTCGACATGAATTTTCTGTCTTCAACAGGCAAGTTACAAAACTATATTGTGGCATTCTGTGTATTTTTGCACTTTACTGACCTGTAACACAGGATAAATGATGAAACAGGAGAACATGGCATCTCTTTCAAAGGTTCTCTCAATTACGAGAACACACAGGTGCGGGATCACATATAGTCTGGCAGTCTCTATGGGAGTGCCACAGGGTTCAATTCTCGGGCCGACTCTCTTCTCTGTATACATCAATGATGTTGCTCTTGCTGCTGGTGATTGTCTGATCCACCTCTACGCAGACGACACCATTCTGTATACTTCTGGCCCTTCTTTGGACACTGTGTTAACTAACCTCCAGACGAGCTTCAATGCCATACAACTCTCCTTCCGCGGCCTCCAACTGCTCTTAAATGCAAGTAAAACTAAATGCATGCTCTTCAACCGATCGCTGTCCGCACCTGCCCACCCGTCCAGCACTACTCTGGACGGTTCTGACTTAGAATATGTGGACAACTATAAATACCTAGGTGTCTGGTTAGACTGTAAACTCTCCTTCCAGACTCACATTAAGCATCTCCAGTCCAAAATTAAATCTAGAATCGGCTTCCTATTTCGCAACAAAGCATCTTTCACACATGCTGCCAAACATACCCTCGTAAAACTGACCATCCTACCGTTTCTCGACTTCGGCGATGTCATTTACAAAATAGCCTCCAACACTCTACTCAACAAATTGGATGCAGTCTATCACAGTGCCATCCATTTTGTCACCAAAGCCCCATATACGGCCCACCACTGTGACCTGTGCGCTCTCGTTGGTTGGCCCTCGCTTCGTACTCGTCGCCAAACCCACTGGCTCCAGGTCATCTACAAGTCTTTGCTAGGTAAAGCCCCGCCTTATCTCAGCTCACTGGTCACCATAGCAGCACCCACCCGTAGCACGTGCTCCAGCAGGTATATTTCACTGGTCACCCCCTAAGCCAATTTCTCCTTTGGCTGCCTTTCCTTCCAGTTCTCTGCTGCCAATGACTGGAACGAACTGCAAAAATCACTGAAGCTGGAGACTCATATCTCCCTCACTAACTTAAAGCACCAGAAGTCAGAGCAGCTCACAGATCACTGCACCTGTACATAGCCCATCTGTAAATAGCCCATCCAACTACCTCATCCCCATACTGTATTTATTTATTTATCTTGCTCCTTTGCACCCCAGTATCTCTACTTGCACATTCATCTACTGCACATCTATCACTCAAGTGTTTAATTGCAATATTGTAATTACTTCGCCACCATGGCCTATTTATTGTCTTACCTCCCTTATCTTACCTCATTTGCACACAATGTATGTAGACTTTTTTTCTACTGTATTATTGACTGTATGTTTGTTTATTCCATGTGTAACTCTGTGTTGTTGTATGTGTCGAACTGCTTTGCTTTATCTTGGCCAGGTCGCAGTTGTAAATGAGAACTTGTTCTTAACTAGCCTACCTGGTTAAATGAAGGTGAAATAAAAAATACAAAAAATAAAATAAAAAGTCCCAGTGTGAAGCGAAAATGTCTCACTGCCCCCTACTGGCCAACAGGTGTATAAACGCATCGAAATGGCGAAACCTTGGAGGACTGACATTTCAGTAAAAGCATTCTTCCCCAATACAAAGAAAATACATAAACACAAATGTGACCATACATTTTGTGTGCACCACATATGCATGGGTGCACATACCCCCCACACACATACACACACACAATATGTATGACACACACACAGCTTCATCACATGAAATTCATGTATTTACTTTAAGCTATAAGCATTGAGAAATGAATTATGCAAGAGAACTGTTCATTTAGGGTAAACTGCAGCCCCGCCCAGGGGAGCTCAGTTTTTTATAGCTCAGTGTTGTGACAGACAATACATCCCCTCTAACCAATAACAGCCACCACACCTATCAGGAAGTAAGAAGAGACAAGTTTAGAGTTTATAATTAATCAAAATGTTTATCCAACCCACAGTGGTACAGCTCCAGGGGCTAAATCTAGGTTGAATGAAAACATTAGAGTGACGGGGAACGTTAAAGGACATAATGTCAAGTAATTCGTCAAACAACTTGTCATTTTATTACATACAACCTGTTATTGTATTACAGAGTGATGACCACATCTGATTCAGTGTAGGCTAGGCCTATTCAGAAATGTTGACAAAATAGATGTTAGATATTGTAGTTCCATGTTAATAACATTGTTGTTTACATTTTTACATTATATATATATAATATATATATATATTAGTATGCAATTGTTTTCATTAAGGACAAACACAGTGGGATAGTGGGTGTAGTAAGTTATTCATAAAAAAAAACACAAATGAGGGTGACAAAAAGGAAACAATTCCATGTGTTTTATTCCGCCTGTATAGGAATGCTTTATACAATCTGTTTTATTGGTCTTGCAGTGCTGTGTTTTTATCATGAGTTCAGGACGATGGTTTTATGGCGTCATTCATTGTGCCAAAGGACAAGCTTACTTCTCACAGTTATACAATAGGTTACTGTGTTGGTGACAGAGACAGTGCGAAGTTTAAAGGTGCTCACTCACATTTGCACTGCGTGAACACTTGAGAAAATGTCTAGCCTACATCAATTTGTTACGGCCTTCACTGCGACTAAGGGATTCAGTTCGATTGACATACCCTGTCTATCGACGCGCTGAGGCATTCAGGGACTTACCGGAAACCAAACTTTTTCTTCAAACTTGTTTCGTAGCTGAGTCGAAAGCGTCGAAAGAGGAAAGAAAGAGACAAGACCGTTCCGCGTCCAAACTTTTACAGTTCCTTATTTTCTTTCTCATATTCGCGTCATGTTGGATAATAGTTGGTTGCTGTCTAAAATAAGTGAAATACTGACTTTTTGTCAAGGATAACGGCCGCCGTCGAGTGTTATTCCTCCACATATAGTATAACGGATATTCGTTTTTATCATGGAAGACGTGAGTATTCAGTCTATTGCATTGTTCTGATGGGCGGCATTGGTGGAATCTCGGTCGGCTATGGTTGGTTTTAAATGAAATAAAGGCTACCAGTCTAATGAAAGTTTAACCTTAGTAAAGATTCTCAGTGGCGACATAGGTCAATCAAAACACTCCCGGAGGAGTAGGAAAGTAGTCTAAAACTCATCATCATTCAAGGTCAGAAAAAAAAGAGTAACAAGAGCAATGTAGCCTAGATATAAACCAATCCGCAGTTTATTGGATGGACACTACACACTACAAATAGCCTGTTGAAGTATCGGCGAAGAAAATAATAATGTGCGTTTCATCAAACTGATATGCAATGCGTCAATAGGCTCCAACAACTCATCGTACTTCTCACCGTTCAAACTCAGGTGCCAGCAGCTGTTAAAGCCACGCACCTGACAACCTGTTGCTTTCAACGGTAGCCCACTGCTGCTACTCGGCATTTACAGTGGTCTCTATCGCCCCTCCGTTGCTGGGTGCTGCCCCGTAGCCATGGAGATATTAGGGGAGGAGGAGGAGGGGATAATAACTGTATTTTTACATTGTAATAACTACATTGTAGCCTACATTGTAGCTATTTGGATACATTGTAGCCTACAGGGTTGGGGAGGTTACTTTCTAAATGTAATCGGTTACAGTAGGGTGGTGCACAATTGGTCCAGTATCATCCGGGTATGGCGGGTGTAGGTCATCATTGTAAATAAGAATTTGTTCTTAACTGACTTGCCTAGTTAAATAAATGTTTAATAAAAAAAAATATTAAAAAAACAGTACTAGTTACCTGTCCAAAATTATAATCAGTTACATCATTTTTGGATTAACCAAATTCAGTAACATAATCTGATTACTTTCTGTTACTTTTTGATTACTTTCCCCTTAAGAGGCATTGGAAGAAGACACAAATGATCCATCAAACACATTTGGTGTGTCATCATAGAGGTCTCTGAACTTATGGTCAGACTTGCTCAGGTGGAACAAATTTAAACTTGCGCCTTTTTTCAATGCTGATTTGAATGTCATTGAGAAAACAAACATCCTTTCTGAATTTAATCCAAGATGTAATGATCTAGTTTTTCAAAGTATCTGTAATCAGATTACAATAGTTTTACTGGTAAAGTATCTGATTACAGTTAAAGTTATTTTCAAACCGATAACATGTAACCCAACCCTGACCCTACATTATAGCCTACTGTTTAGATAAAACTGTAGCCTAGCACTCCGGTACAGTAACTGATCCAGTGTCAGCTCTTGGGTCAAGCTCTTAATGAATATGTTGGGGTAGGCCTATGTGTTATGGAGAGCTGATCTCAAATCAGTTATTGAATGTGAACAAAGTCACCATACCTACAACCATGGTCAGTAGGCCTACACCGTAGTGTTGTCTGGGGATGCAATGCAGCTTGGGTCAGACTGAAAGAACTACTGAGTCACCTAATATGTCAGGCTCTCGTCCTATCCTGAATGAGTGTCCTTCAATTCAAGAGAAATTCTAAATAGGCTAGTTAGACCAGAAGAAGATGCACATGTACTGCTTTTAAACCTTCCTCTGGATGCCTTTTTTCCCTTCTTTTGTTTTACACATGAAAGAATGTAGTGAAGTTAAAAAGAGTAGTCCTGAACTGACAAGCATTGAGCTGTGTGTTTTAAAGCTGTCTTTATGGGATAAATAGGCCTACAGTATGTGCAACAACTCACATAGCAGCTCAAAGTTGCAAGCCGTAGATGACATTGAGGCGAGTTTCCGGAAGCTGCTACTAGAATGAGGAAGTTGAACAGAGCAGTAAAACAGTAAATCAATAAAAATGGTCTACTTTGCAACTTTTTGCACACGCACATATACACATGCTGGTGCAAACACATACACACACACACACACACACACACACACACACACACACACACACACACACACACACACACACACACACACACACACACACACACACACACACACACACACATATACACACGCTGGTGCAAACACATACACACACACACACACACACACACACACACACACACACACACATATACACACGCTGGTGCAAACACATACACACACATATACACACGTTGGTGCAAACGCATACAGACACACACACGCGCGTGCGCATGCGATGCAGTGAAACTCTTGTCAGAGTAGCCTATAATCTCTGTTAACCCAGAAGTCAGCTGCATGGTTAACTTCTGTGTTCATACAAATTGAGAGTTCTGGCAGAAACGAAGTCCCCCCCCCCCCCATGTGGGCACAGGCACGAAGCACTCAAGACGAAGCAGTTTAAGTACCGCCTTCACCCAATCCTGATATGTCCAAATAACCAGTGACAAAACCCCAAAAATGGAACTAATGCTGCTGTTATCTCTTGCATCCCAGTCAGTCCTATCAGATTCTCTCAGTCTACATGCAGAATCATGGGAGATGAAGTACTATGGAATGTAAATTCATGGTAAAAAAGTAGTATACCCAGCCAGTATGGTACTTCTAGGAACTTCTCTCAGCTACATAAACATTGATTTAAACAACTGTATCACAATTGACGTGGAACAATTGAGTTTAAAAGTAAATGTTCTTAGTGACCTCAGAAGACCCCTTGCACACAGAGGTTTAGCCCTTAGCCTCACTATCCTATTACAGTAGTGTAGTATTAGTGTAGTGTTAGTGTAGTATTAGTGTAGTGTTAGTGTAGCGTTAGTGTAGTCTTAGTGTAGTCTTAGTGTAGTGTTAGTGTAGTGTTTGTGTAGTATTAGTGTAGTGTTAGTGTAGTCTTAGTGTAGTGTTAGTGTAGTGTTCGTGTAGTATTAGTGTAGTGTTAGTGTAGTATTAGTGTAGTGTTTGTGTAGTGTTAGTGTAGTGTTAGTGTAGTCTTAGTGTAGTGTTCGTGTAGTATTCGTGTAGTATTAGTGTAGTGTTAGTGTAGTATTAGTGTAGTATTAGTGTAGTGTTAGTGTAGTATCAGTGTAGTGTTGGTGTAGTGTTAGTGTAGTATTAGTATAATGTTAGTGTGGTGTTAGTGTAGTATTAGTGTAGTATCAGTGTAGTGTTAGTGTAGTGTTAGTGTTAGTGTAGTGTTAGCGTAGTATTAGTGTAGTGTTAGTGTAGTATTAGTGTAGTGTTAGTGTAGTATTGGTGTAGTGTTAGTGTAGTATTAGTGTAATGTTAGTGTGGTGTTAGTGTAGTATTAGTGTGGTGTTAGTGTAGTATTAGTGTAGTGTTAGTGTAGTATTAGTGTAGTGTTAGTGTAGTATTTGTGTAGTGTTAGTGTAGTATTAGTGTAATGTTAGTGTGGTGTTAGTGTAGTATTAGTGTAGTGTTAGTGTAGTATTAGTGTAGTATCAGTGTAGTGTTGGTGTAGTATTAGTGTAGTATTAGTGTAGTGTTAGTGTAGTGTTGTGTTAGTGTAGTATTAGTGTAGTATTAGTGCAGTGTTAGTGTGGTGTTAGTGTAGTGTTAGTGTAGTGTTAGTGTAGTGTTATTGTAGTATTAGTGTAGTATTCGTGTAGGATTAGTGTAGTGTAGTGTTAGTGTAGTATTAGTGTAGTATTATTGTAGTATTAGTGTAGTGTTAGTGTAGTATTAGTGTAGTGTTAGTGTAGTATTGGTGTAGTGTTAGTGTAGTATTAGTGTAGTATTAGTGTAGTGTTAGTGTAGTGTTAGTGTATTATTATTGTAGTGTTAGTGTAGTATTAGTGTAGTGTTAGTGTAGTATTAGTGTAGTGTTAGTGTATGGTTAGTGTAGTATTAGTGTGGTGTTAGTGTAGTATTAGTGTAGTGTTAGTGTAGTATTAGTGTAGTGTTAGTGTAGTATTAGTGTAGTGTTACTGTAGTATTTGTGTAGTGTTAGTGTAGTATTAGTGTAGTGTTAGTGTAGTATTAGTGTAGTGTTAGTGTAGTGTTAGTGTATGGTTAGTGTAGTATTAGTGTGGTGTTAGTGTAGTGTTAGTGTAGTATTAGTGTAGTATTAGTGCAGTGCTAGTGTAGTATTGGTGTAGTATTAGTGTAGTGTTAGTGTAGTGTTAGTGTAGTATTAGTGTAGTATTGGTGTAGTGTTAGTGTAGTATTAGTGTAGTGTTAGTGTAGTGTTAGTTTAGTGTTAGTGTAGTATTAGTGTAGTATTAGTGTAGTATTAGTGTAGTATTCGTGTAGGATTAGTGTAGTGTAGTGTTAGTGTAGTGTTAGTGTAGTGTTAGTGTAGTATTAGTGTAGTATTATTGTAGTATTAGTGTAGTGTTAGTGTTGTATTAGTGTAGTGTTAGTGTAGTATTGGTGTAGTGTTAGTGTAGTATTAGTGTAGTGTTAGTGTTAGTGTAGTATTAGTGTAGTGTTAGTGTAGTATTAGTGTAGTGTTAGTGTAGTGTTCGTGTAGTATTAGTGTAGTGTTAGTGTAGTGTTAGTGTAGTATTAGTGTAGTATTAGTGTAGTGTTAGTGTAGTGTTAGTTTAGTGTTAGTGTAGTATTAGTGTAGTGTTAGTGTAGTATTAGTGTAGTATTAGTGTAGTGTTAGTGTAGTGTTCGTGTAGTATTAGTGTAGTGTTAGTGTAGTATTAGTGTAGTATTAGTGCAGTGTTAGTGTAGTATTGGTGTAGTATTAGTGTAGTGTTAGTGTAGTGTTAGTGTAGTATTAGTGTAGTATTAGTGTGGTGTTAGTGTAGTGTTAGTGTAGTGTTAGTGTAGTATTGGTGTAGTGTTAGTGTAGTATTAGTGTAGTGTTAGTGTAGTGTTAGTTTAGTGTTAGTGTAGTATTAGTGTAGTGTTAGTGTAGTATTAGTGTAGTATTAGTGTAGTGTTAGTGTAGTGTTCGTTTAGTATTAGTGTAGTGTTAGTGTAGTATTAGTGTAGTATTACATAATTAACCAGAGTGCAGGGGTGAGATAAGGACCACCATGCAGTCAAGGTTTATACTACAGGGGTGCCTGGCAGTCCCATAACAAATCAGGGCACGTTCATAAA
The DNA here is from genome assembly GCF_965601325.2 of Salmo salar. Classification (NCBI taxonomy): domain Eukaryota; kingdom Metazoa; phylum Chordata; class Actinopteri; order Salmoniformes; family Salmonidae; genus Salmo; species Salmo salar. The sequence goes on along the minus strand of NC_138316.1, from coordinate 35,792,871 downwards.
CATGAAATATTAACGCAACACCCCCAGAAGTGTTAAAGGTACAACCTGTAATTTGACCAGCCTGACCCTGCCACTTGGTTTGGTAAACAGGGATGAGGCTGGGAGAAATGGAACCACTCTCATATTCAGATGGACTATGAATTCCAAGACTAAGAGTCCATAAGAATGACTTATAGTGTTAACCATATGTTCAAGATATACATGGTTTGTTTACAATGGTTTATTGTAAAGACCAAGGGCCAGTTTAATGGAAACTGACCTGTTAGTCCTGGACTAGGCCTGGAAACTAGCCCCGAGAGGCAATCAAGTCAGCTATCACAATGTTTTCACATTAGTATAACTATATGAACAGCTGGACTAACCACACTGAATTCCCTATATGTAGCTATACTAATGTGATCTTAATTGGTAAATGAAAGACCCTATTAGGTAGGACTGGCGGAAAGGGTTCAGCTGTGTGTCTGTGCAGTCTCTCTTGGTAGACGTTTCCTATAGCAGATCTAGGATCAGCTTACCCTACCAACACATTTCACCTTAATCATTAGGGTTAAAAACTCAACACTGTCCTCAGATCAGTGTTTATGGGCAACTTCATTCAAGTCCTCTGAGTCACAGTGAGTGTGAGCAATAGGTTGACAGGCCATACCTCGTGGGCCGGGTTTATATACACCGGTGTGACTGGACAGTGTCTGGCGGCTCAGTGAAGGCCACTGCCTGTCTAGCTGCCTGTTATACACAGCCATCTGTTTTAGCACTCTGTCACTGACCCCTCCCCTCTCCCCTCTCCCCTCATCCTCTCGCTTCAGGCGATCTTTCTATCTCTGACTCTTTCTCCATCTGTTTTTCTCAACCCCTCACTTTACCCTTCTTCAGTAATTGTCAGTCACGTTCTGCTGTTGCTGAATGGCCTGGAAGCATGGCCATGGTGTGTCAGCCTGCCGGACCACATTGGATTCTGAGGAAACAGACTTGCACATTATGTGAGGAAACAATTAACCCTCTTTGACCACCGCTCAGCCCTGTGCTGCACAATAGTCCATTTCTGACCGTCGTTTCCCGGCATTTGGACTTGTGCTGCACAATGGTTGTGTGTGTGTCAGTGTGTGTAACTGAGTAGCCTCTGAAACTCTGATGGTGTTGTTGGTATGTGTGTGTGCGTGTGTGTGTGCGTGTGTGCGTGTGTGCGTGTGTGTGTGTGTGTGTGTGTGTGTGTGTGTGTGCGTGCGTGTGTGTGTGTGTGTGTGTGTGTGTGTGTGTGTGCGTGCGTGCGTGTGTGTGTGTGTGTGTGTGTGTGTGCGTGCGTGTGTGTGTGTGTGCAAGAGGGTATTTCTTTTGGACTTCCTCTTGTTTGTTAGTGTTTTTGAGAGCTCTAATCTCTCCTATTCCACCCCTCTCACCTCTCCCCCTCTCTCACCTCTCCCGCTCTCACCTCTCCCCCTCTCTCACCTCTCCCCCCTCTCTCCCTCCCCGCTCTCTCACCTCTCCCCACTCTCTCACCTCTACCCCCTCTCTCACCTCTCCCCCTCTCTCACCTCTCCCCACTCTCTCACCTCTACCCCGCTCTCACCTCTCCCCCCTCTCTCACTCTCCCCCCTCTCTCACCTCTCCCCCCTCTCTCACCTCTCCCACTCTCTCACCTCTCCCCACTCTCTCACCTCTCCCCCCTCTCTCACCTCTCCCCGCTCTCTCACCTCTCCCCACTCTCTCACCTCTCCCCCCTCTCTCACCTCTCCCCCTCTCTCACCTCTCCCCCCTCTCTCACCTCTCCCCACTCTCTCACCTCTCCCCCCTCTCTCACCTCACCTCTCCCTCCCTCTCTCACCTCTCCCCGCTCTCTCACCTCTCCCCACTCTCTCACCTCTCCCTCCCTCTCTCACCTCTCCCCGCTCTCTCACCTCTCCCCCCTCTCTCACCTCTCCCCACTCTCTTACCTCTCCCCCCTCTCTCACCTCACCTCTCCCTCCCTCTCTCACCTCTCCCCCTCTCTCACCTCTCCCCCCTCTCTCACCTCTCCCCACTCTCTCACCTCTCCCTCCCTCTCTCACCTCTCCCCGCTCTCTCACCTCTCCCCCCTCTCTCACCTCTCTCACCTCTCCCCACTCTCTCACCTCTCCCCCTCTCTCACCTCACCTCACCTCTCCCTCCCTCTCTCACCTCTCCCCGCTCTCTCACCTCTCCCCCTCTCTCACCTCTCCCCACTCTCTCCCCTCTCCCTCCCTCTCTCACCTCTCCCCCCTCTCTCACCTCTCCCCCCTCTCTCACCTCTCCCCACTCTCTCACCTCTCAGCTCCCCACAGCTCTACATCTCTCCTATTCCACCCCTCTCTCACCTCTCCCCCCTCTCTCACCTCTCCCCCCTCTCTCACCTCTCCCCCCTCTCTCACCTCTCCCCACTCTCTCACCTCTCCCTCCCTCTCTCACCTCTCCCCCCTCTCTCACCTCTCCCCCCTCTCTCACCTCTCCCCCCTCTCTCACCTCTCCCTCCCTCTCTCACCTCTCCCCGCTCTCTCACCTCTCCCCCCTCTCTCACCTCTACCCCGCTCTCTCACCTCTCCCTCCCTCTCTCACCTCTCCCCGCTCTCTCACCTCTCCCCCCTCTCTCACCTCTACCCCGCTCTCTCACCTCTCCCTCCCTCTCTCACCTCTCCCCAGCTCTCTCAATTCAATTTAAGGGTTTTTATTGACACTGGAAACATATGTTTTTCATTGCCAAAGCAAGTGAAATAGATAAACAAAAGTGAAATAAACAATACAAATAAAATGAACATTAAACATTACACTCACAAAAGTACCAAATGAATAAATACAATGTCAAATGTCTTATTATGTCTATATACAGTGTTGTAATGATGTGCAAATAGTTAAAGTACACCTCTCCCACTTCCCCTCTTCCCCACTCTCTCAAAGGAAACTAAGGTGTCTTCTCTCCTCTCTCCCACTTCCCCTCTTCCCCACTCTCTCAAAGGAAACTAAGGTGTCTTCTCTCCTCTCTCCCACTTCCCCTCTTCCCCACTCTCTCAAAGGAAACTAAGGTGTCTTCTCTCCTCTCTCACCCTTCCCCTCTTCCCCACTCTCTCAAAGGAAACTAAGGTGTCTTCTCTCCTCTCTCACCCTTCCCCTATTCCCCACTCTCTCAAAGGAAACTAAGGTGTCTTCTCTCCTCTCTCACCCTTCCCCTAATAGCTAGCTAAGTCAACCAGTGGACAGGGAGACCTTGTTAACTCAGATGATGTTGATTAGGACGTGTGGTGAGTTCAAGCAGGGCAGGTCAGCATGGAACTCAATTCATCCCAGATGGAGCCTTCTCCTCCCTGTTTAAGACTTTATAAGGAACACATGTCGGCCAAGGTGTGCCTTCTTTAAGGCCTTGAAATCAGGGCTCGGCCTCGGCCCATTTGGGATGGTTATTGAGAGAGTTGTAAAGTGAATCAGATATTGCAAAGGCATAAGAAAAGGGAGCTTTTGGGTTTGGCTTGGGCTTGGTTTTTGGGTTAGGTTTTCTCATGTGAAATGCGAATTTGGAAGAAAGACATCCATTTATGACACAATAACAAAGCTTGGCCCAATACAGTTTTATATTAAATGTGTATTTGCTTGTCTTATTTCAAACATCCTCAGAGAGGCACAAACCTGTGTAAACTTCAACTTCATAATGTTACACACTTACATGCTAACATACGACAATCATTATCAGATGTCATTTTGGGATGTCCACTGATTAACCAAGCATCTCTTCCTGTGGGAGTTAATATGTGGTAAAGCTAAAAGCACATCCATGTTTGGAGCTGTTTGGAGCTGTTGTATGACGTGAGTCCATTAAACTGTTGCACCTAACAGCATTCGCTCACTTTAGCTAACTATGCTAGCCGATGTTAAGCTGCATAATGGAAGACACAGAGTCAAGCCAACTGTGCTGTAGTGTAAAACATCTCTTCTGTAATGTACATTCTTAGGAAAAAAAGATGCTATCTAGAACCTAAAATGGTTCTTCGGCTGTCCCCATAGGAAAACCCTTTGAGGAACCCTTTTTGGTTCCAGGAAGAACCCCTTTGAGTGCCATATACAACCCTTTACAGAGAGGGTTCTACATGAAACCCCAAATAGTTCTACCTGGAACAAAAAAGGGTTCTACCTGGAACCAAAAAGGCTTCTCCTATGAGGACAGCCGAAGAACAATTTTGGAACCCTTTTTCTAAGAGTGTAGATGTATCCAGCACCACACCCAGCATTATTGGCAGGGGTGAGCTGTACTGTCAGGCATTGTACAGTACACTGTGATGTGTTCCACTTTCCCCTGGCCTGGCCTTCAGTGTGTGTGTGTGTGTGTCAGAGAGACAAAGGCCAATCAGTGCTTTCCTCTTTCACTTAGAGACAGCGATGCATGCCATGTCCCCCTCTCTCTCATGTCTCTGTTTTCTGTACAGTGCATTGTGGAAGACGAATGACTGCCTTTTATCTCTCTCTTTTTCTCTCTCTTTCCTTCTCTCTTTCTCTCTCTCTCCCTCTCTCTAGACATCTCTGTATTTCCCTCCCTCTTTCTCTCTCTCTTCCTCTTTCATTCCTCTATCACCTCTAACCTTCTCCCTTCATCTCTTTCTAACTCCTTTAACCTCTCTGTGTCACTCCCCCTCTCTCTCTAGGCCTTTCCTCTCCTCACAGCTGTACCTTTCCTCTGTGTGCAAAGCGGAGCCACTCTTCCCAGTGCTGTCGCAGTGAAAGTGGAAAAACAGCTCGATGACCCTTTAAAAAGACATCCTGTGGAATTTCCTCCAATAGATTCGGAGTGCCTGGGAATTTTAGACAGGCACCTGCAGTTGTTTGTGTTTTATTCTGTAATAAAAGAGGACCAGTCAATTTGCTGCACAGTGTCTCCTAAAGGAGTTTGAGGTAGATAGTGCTGTGAGCTTTTGTTTTACATTGTTGTTTCTTCATTGGTTAATATTACAAACGCAATCCACTCTTTTTCAGTGCTGGAAGTTTCATACTATGTTTTGTAGTAACTGAGTAGCATAGAAAGGCATTGTGATAGAAAGACATTGTGCTGCAGCTACTCTACAGTAATCCTCTGGAACTATAGTCAGCTTTCTCAGGTCTCAATACACTGGTCTGGACTGGTATCTCCACTTATGAACAGCTCCATTTAACAACAGGGCGGTGTTCATTAAGCACGAAATGGACGAAAATGGAATGAAACAGGGATGGAATACCTGGCTCTTCTTTTGTTTTCTGTTGCAAAACATTTTACAACATTTTTGTTGTGTGCCCTTATGAACAGAACCCTGGCATTCTGCTTCAGATCTGTCCGGTTTCCCGATAGTGATGGAACTTAGGCTTACAAGTGTTTTAACAATGCATATTTCCTACAATGGCTGAAGATGTAACATACGTTTCCCAAAACACCAATCAGAGAGAACGTTTGCTAAGTGCGTCGTTGAGGCATTTGTCGATACCGATGCCCCATTTACATTGTGACGTATTTCATTGCGCCGTACGTCATTTTCATGCAAGCTCGTTCTGCTACTGGACGGAGAGCATAGGGTTTCACAACCAATGCAAGACAAGATGGAGGAGAGCCTTGTCTCTCGGCAGAGATCACATTTATTTTGGGAGATTGCAAAATATGACCTTTTCATTTAAGACAGGAGAAACATATTGTTTCAGTTGATAATAAAACATGTTTAGTTTAGTTACTTTTTCCTCAACTTGTTTCCATAATTTTCTAGCAAGTCAAGCTATCTTACAGAGCAGCTAGCCAGCTAGCTAAAAGCTAGGCTATACTGTAGCTAGCGACCTCCACCTAATAATTATCAATGAATAAACTATAACGGCAACAGTCATAAACATCATTTTTACATACTATTAAAATACTACTGACTTATACGAATGGGTCATTTTTTACAAGTTGCTAGCTATCCTATAAACCCATCATCGAAAACCACATATTTATACATGGGCAACTTTGTTCTGAAGTCATCAGCGTCATAGAGAGGAGGATAAACCCTGTGATTCTATGTTTAGCAGGGATCTTCTGTGTATAAAGTGACGCGGGAGGGCAGAAAAGCATCTTAGCTGTTCTGAGGCAGGTATTAGATTGCGAGCGTTTTTTTCAAGTGCAACATTAATAACGATGGTTTTGGGATCAGCTGGAAGATTTAATGATTCTCCTACGAAGGTTCTAACCATGAACTTAGCCTTAAGATGCTTTTGGGAAACCGGACCCTGGGAAGTCTTTTCAAAATAACACAACTCAAAGAACCCCTTCTGATTTGATCATTTCACTTTTGTATTTCATTTCCTAACTTCAAATGTTTTGAGATGTAAATAAATCATATTTTATCATGGGGATGTTTTTCTTTCAGACGCTTGGAATCAGTTCTACTTTTACAATACTTTATACATACTTCCTGCATGTTGATTTTTATGGTGCTGTTTTTTACATTTAAGTGTATCTTTACCTAAATGGAGTAATGTCATTTGATGTAATGCACATGCCCCACTCAATGTAGACAGAAAGACAAAAGATGACCTCCTTACTTGACCTCAGTGTACAGAGTAGGAAACTGATACTACACTGAAATGTGATACTAAGAAAAGACACCTGAGAGCAGAGAGAGAAAAGAGCGAACTGCCTAGAAATAAGTGTTTTTCTGAGGTGAGAAACAGAGCAGCAGTGGAGGAAGAGGTAGCGGGACTGTAAAAATGAAATGAACTGTTACTAAATAAGAGTTGTCGGTGTTAACTTAGCTCCACAAGCCTAAAGTGTCATCGTTAACCACTATAGTGTCAGTTCCCCTACAGCTTGCAGGGCCCTTGGGCTTACTGAGTTTCACAGCTCTCTGCAGTGCCACAGCGGAGCCTATTGAGAAGTCAGGTTTCAGGCGTTTACAATACGCATACAAAGTCACTTCGTATTGAGCCAGACACAGCACAAGACATGTAGCAAGAGTATGAAGAGAAACATGCTCTAAAACTTACTAGACACATTTTAGGTTTAATTAGGCCACGTTCCAAACCTTATGACTAGCTCTCCCTCTGTGTCTCCTTTCCTAAACAACAATATTATGAACAGACCATACCAGAACCATACCATACAGGAAATACTATATCCATAGCCTACATAATGGAAACACACTTTGCCCTCTCACTCACCTGTAAGTGATGATGAAGGGAAGGAGGAAAGACTATTGAGACATAGCCCCGAGTATAAGTTTGCTGTGTGTGCGACTCTGATTTCCTTCCGCTGTTGTCCTCCCAGGAAGTGAAAGAGGACCCCACCAGGCCCAACGAGGACCCCACCAGGTCCACATGGAAGGCCGGTTGGGTGAAAAAGGCCTCAGGCAGGTTCCTGGCCAGCTATAAGGACCGCTACATCCAGGTGGAGAGGACAGAGCTTGTGGTGTACGAGAATGAGGTACGCTACATTTCAATAAACTATTAAAGGCCCAGTGTAGTCAAAAACTAGATGTTCCTGTGTTTAAGATATATTTCCACACTATGAGGTTGGAATAATACTGTGAAATTAGGATAATGACTGTTTGAAAAGACCGCCTGAAATGTCAGCCTGTTTAGGTGGGATGGAGTTTTGGCCTGCCTGGTGACTTCACCAGGTGGTAAATGAGTTAATAGACCAATAAGAAGGAGAGTTCCGAACCTCACTGCCAATAACAGAAAATGTTCCGTTTTCCCCTCCTCACTCAGAACACTTCCAGACAGTCCTAGCAAAATTCTTGAAAGGCAATTAGACCTGACTTGACTGAATTGAAATAGAATTGACCCCAACTCTGCAGGACACTACTAACTCAGTGAAAATGACACTTTAGAACAATAATATTAAACAGAAAGCTACATTTACTGAAATTAATGTTGTGATGTTACTACATTCATAATGTTATCCTGTATTAATGCATTTTATTGCATGTCTGTCAGATGATATCCTCTATCAATGCATTTTATGCATGTCTGTCAGATGATATCCTATATCAATGCATTTTATGCATGTCTGTCAGATGATATCCTCTATCAATGCATTTTATTGCATGTCTGTCAGATGATATCCTATATCAATGCATTTTATGCATGTCTGTCAGATGATATCCTGTATCAATGCATTTTATTGCATGTCTGTCAGATGATGTCCTCTATCAATGCATTTTATGCATGTCTGTCAGATGATATCCTGTATCAATGCATTTTATGCATGTCTGTCAGATGATATCCTCTATCAATGCATTTTATTGCATGTCTGTCAGATGATATCCTATATCAATGCATTTTATGCATGTCTGTCAGATGATATCCTGTATCAATGCATTTTATTGCATGTCTGTCAGATGATGTCCTCTATCAATGCATTTTATGCATGTCTGTCAGATGATATCCTGTATCAATGCATTTAATGCATGTCTGTCAGATGATGTACTGGTCTCTCTCACTTTTAATAACTATTTTCATAAACACTCAGTAGTCCTTCAATTTGCACCTGGCAGCTTTATAAACATTAAACACACACACACACACACACACACACACACACACACACACACACACACACACACACACACACACACACACACACACACACACACACACACACACACACACACACACACACGTTCTTCTGGAATAGAACGTCAGTTAATTAAAAGGTGCAATTTGCCCTTTAACGTAAACAACGTTCTGCCTCTTTGGTGCAGGACGTTGCGACCTACTTGGAGAAAGTGGACCTGGAAAACTACGATAAGTGCCACGAGTTGAGGAGCGCCTTCACGAAGAAGAATAGACTGGTGTTGATACGAGCGGCCAAATCAGGGAATAAGGTGAGCATTATTCGACAACCTTGTAAGCGAGCAGAGAGACATGTCTCTGAATCTCTGAATCAAAAGGTCTGTCTGTTTGACAAACCTGGGTTCAAATATTATTTGTTTTCTTTCAAAAACGTTAAGAGTTTGATCGAAAACCAGCCTTGAATGCCAGATGAGCGGGGTTTGCACTTTTGGGAATGTTCCATTGTTTCCATTGTTCCAGGAAAGCTCAATCAAGCACAGCTAAAACCCAAGTCTACTTCCAGAGGTTCATTTATGTCAGGAGCATTACTGTAAATTAAACAGCCATATGTAATGTCGGCCAATGTGAAGAGAAAACCATAGAATGAGAAATTGATCAACCGGACAAAGCTCCTCATACATGTGCAATGCATCAATTATTCAAACATTCCAAATGTCAATTTGAATGGAAATGTCTGTTCTACTAACTCACATTCTATGGTTGAAACTCAGAAGACATATGCCGTCACATAGTGGTGTCATCATCAGCAAGGCTTGTCTTGAGCTATTTCTCAACGGACACAAAGGAGAGCGATCTGGGAAAATGAACTGAGTTGGACGGTCAGTTGTCCAGACAAAGTGTTTCTCAACCTCCGGTCTGTAGACCGGCACTGGCCCATGGGAGAATGCTGACCGGTCAGTCAGATAGTCAGCTCACAGAGATTTAGTCAATTCTCAAGTGATTGTTTTAATTCAAGAGGTCAAAGTTGACCTCTGAAAAGTGGGAGTGGAGGTCAAATAGAAATAAAATCAGGAGGTGTTCCAGGTCAGAGTTGGTCCAAAGCTTGCTGCTCCATGATATGAAAGAAACTGACAAACTGGTCTGGACTAAAGTATCACATAACTAAGACCCTTCATTCAATATCTTTCTCAGATAGTCTCCAGCTTGTCTTCAGTGTGTATAAAGCTTTGGGCTCATTCACTCAACTAAACTTTAGACACTAAACTGTAGATTCTGAAATGTTAAAGTTTAAAACCTATGAACAATTTTCTCGCTTGGAAAGGTGACAAACTCTTACCCTTGAAGTCAGCAGGTTTGGTCTTTCTCTCTCTGAGACTGCAAATATGTGTGGCACTACTGCTTAGTGATTATCAAAGCGGCCAGAGCTAGTGTAATTATGGGCTTTCAAGGCCTTGAGGCTTCACAGAGGTGGATGCAGTATGCTAACAGGCCGGCCATAGAAGAGGTTGTCTTTGAAAAACGTCTGTCTGTCTGTCTGTCTGCCTACTAATTTGTGTGTGTGTCTGTGTGTCTGCCTGCCTGTCTGTCTGTGTGTGCCTGTCTGCCTGTCTGTCTGTTCGTCTGTCTGTGGCGTAAAGAACCCATAGACACAGGGGTAAAGAGCCATTTACTATCAATCTCACAACCTTCTGGTTTCAAGGCAAACATGCTAAACAGCTGGGTTCAGGTCAATTCCATTTAAATTCAGGAAGTAAACGGAAAATCCTACTTCATTCCAATTGTCCACAATACAAAAGTAATGAGACTAAATTGAAATGGAATTGTCCCCAACCTTGTGCTTACTATAGTCACAATCCATGAGCGATGACAGGGGTGTATTGCTAAACCAGACCTGGTTGTTATGCAGGCCTCAACTCTCCATCACCAGAGGAAATGGATCATATCCAGCATCTGTTATGGGTTAAAGCCCCAGTCCCTCCTCTGGGTTAAAGCCCCAGTCCCTCCTCTGGGTTAAAGCCCCAGTCCCTCCTCTGGGTTAAAGCCCCAGTCCCTCCTCTGGGTTAAAGCCCCAGTCCCTCCTCTCGATTAAAGCCCCAGTCCCTCCTCTGGGTTAAAGCCCCAGTCCCTCCTCTGGGTTAAAGCCCCAGTCCCTCCTCTGGGTTAAAGCCCCAGTCCCTCCTCTGGGTTAAAGCCCCAGTCCCTCCTATGGGTTAAAGCCCCAGTCCCTCTTATGGGTTAAAGCCCCAGTCCCTCCTATAGGTTAAAGCCCCAGTCCCTCCTCTGGGTTAAAGCCCCAGTCCATCCTCTGGATTAAAGCCCCAGTCCCTCCTCTGGGTTAAAGCCCCAGTCCCTCCTCTGGGTTAAAGCCCCAGTCCCTCCTATAGGTTAAAGCCCCAGTCCCTCCTATAGGTTAAAGCCCCAGTCCCTCCTCTGGGTTAAAGCCCCCGTCCCTCCTATAGGTTAAAGCCCCAGTCCCTCCTCTGGGTTAAAGCCCCAGTCCCTCCTATAGGTTAAAGCCCCAGTCCCTCCTATAGGTTAAAGCCCCAGTCCCTCCTATAGGTTAAAGCCCCAGTCCCTCCTCTGGGTTAAAGCCCCAGTCCCTCCTCTGGGTTAAAGCCCCAGTCCCTCCTATAGGTTAAAGCCCCAGTCCCTCCTATAGGTTAAAGCCCCAGTCCCTCCTCTGGGTTAAAGCCCCAGTCCCTCCTCTGGGTTAAAGCCCCCGTCCCTCCTATAGGTTAAAGCCCCAGTCCCTCCTATAGGTTAAAGCCCCAGTCCCTCCTCAGGGTTAAAGCCCCAGTCCCTCCTCTGGGTTAAAGCCCCAGTCCCTCCTATAGGTTAAAGCCCCAGTCCCTCCTATAGGTTAACGCCCCAGTCCCTCCTCTGGGTTAAAGCCCCAGTCCCTCCTCTGGGTTAAAGCCCCCATCCCTCCTATAGGTTAAAGCCCCAGTCCCTCCTCTGGGTTAAAGCCCCCGTCCCTCCTATAGGTTAAAGCCCCAGTCCCTCCTCTGGGTTAAAGCCCCAGTCCCTCCTCTGGGTTAAAGCCCCAGTCCCTCCTATAGGTTAAAGCCCCAGTCCCTCCTATAGGTTAAAGCCCCAGTCCCTCCTCTGGGTTAAAGCCCCCGTCCCTCCTATAGGTTTAAGCCCCAGTCCTTCCTATAGGTTAAAGCCCCAGTCCCTCCTATAGGTTAAAGCCCCAGTCCCTCCTCTGGGTTAAAGCCCCCGTCCCTCCTATAGGTTTAAGCCCCAGTCCTTCCTATAGGTTAAAGCCCCAGTCCCTCCTCTGGGTTAAAGCCCCCGTCCCTCCTATAGGTTAAAGCCCCAGTCCTTCCTATAGGTTAAAGCCCCAGTCCATCCTCTGGGTTAAAGCCCCCGTCCCTCCTATAGGTTAAAGCTCCAGTCCCTCCTCTGGGTTAAAGCCCCAGTCCCTCCTCTGGGTTAAACCCCCAGTCCCTCCTATAGGTTTAAGCCCCAGTCCCTCCTATGGGTTAAACCCCCAGTCCCTCCTATAGGTTAAAGCCCCAGTCCTTCCTCTGGGTTAAAGCCCCCGTCCCTCCTATAGGTTAAAGCCCCAGTCCCTCCTCTGGGTTAAAGCCCCAGTCCCTCCTATAGGTTAAAGCCCCAGTCCTTCCTATAGGTTAAAGCCCCAGTCCCTCCTATAGGTTAAAGCCCCAGTCCCTCCTCTGGGTTAAAGCCCCAGTCCCTCCTATAGGTTAAAGCCCCAGTCCTTCCTATAGGGTAAAGCCCCAGTCCCTCCTCTGGGTTAAAGCCCCAGTCCCTCCTCTGGGTTAAAGCCCCAGTCCCTCCTATAGGTTAAAGCCCCAGTCCTTCCTATAGGTTAAAGCCCCAGTCCCTCCTCTGGGTTAAAGCCCCAGTCCTTCCTCTGGGTTAAAGCCCCCGTCCCTCCTATAGGTTAAAGCCCCAGTCCTTCCTATAGGTTAAAGCCCCAGTCCCTCCTATAGGTTAAAGCCCCAGTCCTTCCTCTGGGTTAAAGCCCCCGTCCCTCCTATAGGTTAAAGCCCCAGTCCTTCCTATAGGTTAAAGCCCCCGTCCCTCCTATAGGTTAAAGCCCCAGTCCCTCCTATAGGTTAAAGCCCCAGTCCTTCCTCTGGGTTAAAGCCCCCGTCCCTCCTATAGGTTAAAGCCCCAGTCCTTCCTATAGGTTAAAGCCCCAGTCCTTCCTATAGGTTAAAGCCCCAGTCCTTCCTATAGGTTAAAGCCCCAGTCCCTCCTATAGGTTACTGACTGTGTGGTTATGAGACGGTCCGTCTAAGCTCCAGTACCTATCACACACACACACACACACACACACACACACACACACACACACACACACACACACACACACACACACACACACACACACACACACACACACACACACACACACACACCACACACACACACACGCACACAGTTCTGGGTCACTCTTCATCATAACCCCTGAATTTCAGAAGTTGGAGATTTCAGATGGTAAGGGAATGGATGGACTGATACAGGAGTGAATGGATGGACTGATACAGGAGGGTATTGATGGACTGATACAGGAGGGTATTGATGGACTGATACAGGAGAGAATGGATGGACTGATACAGGAGAGAATGGATGGACTGATACAGGAGGGTATTGATGGACTGATACAGGAGGGAATGGATGGACTGATGCAGGAGGGGATGGATGGACTGATACAGGAGGGGATGGATGGACTGATACAGGAGAGAATGGATGGACTGATACAGGAGGGAGTGGATGGACTTATACAGGAGGGGATGGATGGACTGATACAGGAGAGAATGGATGGACTGATACAGGAGAGAATGGATGGACTGATACAGGAGAGAATGGATGGACTGATACAGGAGAGAATGGATGGACTGATACAGGAGGGAATGGATGGACTGATACAGGAGAGAATGGATGGACTGATACAGAAGAGAATGGATGGACTGATGCAGGAGAGAATGGATGGACGGATACAGGAGAGAATGGATGGACTGATACAGGAGAGATTGGATGGACTGATACAGGAGGGAATGGATGGACTGATACAGGAGAGAATGGATGGACTGATACAGAAGAGAATGGATGGACTGATACAGGAGACATTGGATGGACTGATACAGGAGAGAATGGATGGACTGATACAGAAGAGAATGGATGGACTGATACAGGAGAGAATGGATGGACTGATACAGGAGAGAATGGATGGACTGATACAGAAGAGAATGGATGGACTGATACAGGAGAGAATGGATGGACTGATACAGGAGAGAATGGATGGACTGATACAGGAGAGAATGGATGGACTGATACAGGAGAGAATGGATGGACTGATACAGGAGAGAATGGATGGACTGATACAGGAGAGAATGGATGGACTGATACAGGAGAGAATGGATGGACTGATACAGGAGAGAATGGATGGACTGATACAGGAGGGAATGGATGGACTGATACAGAAGAGAATGGATGGACTGATACAGGAGACATTGGATGGACTGATACAGGAGAGAATGGATGGACTGATACAGAAGAGAATGGATGGACTGATACAGGAGAGAATGGATGGACTGATACAGGAGAGAATGGATGGACTGATACAGAAGAGAATGGATGGACTGATACAGGAGAGAATGGATGGACTGATACAGGAGAGAATGGATGGACTGATACAGGAGAGAATGGATGGACTGATACAGGAGAGAATGGATGGACTGATACAGGAGAGAATGGATGGACTGATACAGGAGAGAATGGATGGACTGATACAGAAGAGAATGGATGGACTGATACAGGAGGGGATGGATGGACTGATACAGGAGGGAATGGATGGACTGATACAGGAGAGAATGGATGGACTGATACAGGAGGGAATGGATGGACTGATACAGGAGAGAATGGATGGACTGATACAGGAGGGTATAGATGGACTGATACAGGAGAGAATGGATGGACTGATACAGGAGAGAATGGATGGACTGATACAGGAGGGAATGGATGGACTGATACAGGAGAGAATGGATGGACTGATACAGGAGAGAATGGATGGACTGATACAGGAGAGAATGGATGGACTGATACAGGAGAGAATGGATGGACTGATACAGAAGAGAATGGATGGACTGATACAGGAGAGAATGGATGGACTGATACAGGAGGGAATGGATGGACTGATGCAGGAGGGGATGGATGGACTGATACAGGAGGGGATGGATGGACTGATACAGGAGAGAATGGATGGACTGATACAGGAGGGAGTGGATGGACTTATACAGGAGGGGATGGATGGACTGATACAGGAGAGGATGGATGGACTGATACAGGAGAGAATGGATGGACTGATACAGGAGAGAATGGATGGACTGATACAGGAGAGAATGGATGGACTGATACAGGAGGGAATGGATGGACTGATACAGGAGAGAATGGATGGACTGATACAGAAGAGAATGGATGGACTGATGCAGGAGAGAATGGATGGACGGATACAGGAGAGAATGGATGGACTGATACAGGAGAGATTGGATGGACTGATACAGGAGGGAATGGATGGACTGATACAGGAGAGAATGGATGGACTGATACAGAAGAGAATGGATGGACTGATACAGGAGACATTGGATGGACTGATACAGGAGAGAATGGATGGACTGATACAGAAGAGAATGGATGGACTGATACAGGAGAGAATGGATGGACTGATACAGGAGAGAATGGATGGACTGATACAGAAGAGAATGGATGGACTGATACAGGAGAGAATGGATGGACTGATACAGGAGAGAATGGATGGACTGATACAGGAGAGAATGGATGGACTGATACAGGAGAGAATGGATGGACTGATACAGGAGAGAATGGATGGACTGATACAGGAGAGAATGGATGGACTGATACAGGAGAGAATGGATGGACTGATACAGAAGAGAATGGATGGACTGATACAGGAGGGGATGGATGGACTGATACAGGAGGGAATGGATGGACTGATACAGGAGAGAATGGATGGACTGATACAGGAGAGAATGGATGGACTGATACAGAAGAGAATGGATGGACTGATACAGGAGGGGATGGATGGACTGATACAGGAGGGAATGGATGGACTGATACAGGAGAGAATGGATGGACTGATACAGGAGGGAATGGATGGACTGATACAGGAGAGAATGGATGGACTGATACAGGAGGGTATAGATGGACTGATACAGGAGAGAATGGATGGACTGATACAGGAGAGAATGGATGGACTGATACAGGAGGGAATGGATGGACTGATACAGGAGAGAATGGATGGACTGATACAGGAGAGAATGGATGGACTGATACAGGAGAGAATGGATGGACTGATACAGGAGAGAATGGATGGACTGATACAGAAGAGAATGGATGGACTGATACAGGAGAGAATGGATGGACTGATACAGGAGAGAATGGATGGACTGATACAGGAGAGAATGGATGGACTGATACAGGAGAGAATGGATGGACTGATACAGGAGAGAATGGATGGACTGATACAGGAGGGTATAGATGGACTGATACAGGAGAGAATGGATGGACTGATACAGGAGAGAATGGATGGACTGATACAGGAGGGTATAGATGGGCTGATACAGGAGAGAATGGATGGACTGATACAGGAGGGAATGGATGGACTGATACAGGAGAGAATGGATGGACTGATACAGGAGAGAATGGATGGACTGATACAGGAGAGAATGGATGGACTGATACAGGAGGGAATGGATGGACTGATGCAGGAGAGAATGGATGGACTGATACAGGAGAGAATGGATGGACTGATGCAGGAGAGAATGGATGGACTGATACAGGAGAGAATGGATGGACTGATACAGGAGAGAATGGATGGACTGATACAGGAGAGAATGGATGGACTGATACAGGAGGGTGTAGATGGACTGATACAGGAGAGAATGGATGGGCTGATACAGGAGAGAATGGATGGACTGATACAGGAGAGAATGGATGGACTGATACAGGAGAGAATGGATGGACTGATACAGGAGAGAATGGATGGACTGATACAGGAGAGAATGGATGGACTGATACAGGAGAGAATGGATGGACTGATACAGGAGAGAATGGATGGACTGATACAGGAGAGAATGGATGGACTGATACAGGAGGGAATGGATGGACTGATACAGGAGAGAATTGATGGACTGATACAGGAGAGAATGGATGGACTGATACAGGAGGGGATGGGTGGACTGATACAAGAGGGGATGGATGGACTGATACAGGAGAGAATGGATGGACTGATACAGGAGGGGATGGATGGACTGATACAGGAGGGGATGGATGGACTGATACAGGAGAGAATGGATGGACTGATACAGGAGGGGATGGATGGACTGATACAGGAGGGGTGGATGGACTGATACAGGAGGGGTGGATGGACTGATACAGGAGGGTAATTGTTGATTGATAACTGTTCACAGTCACAGTGTGAATGTGTTTGTATTTCTATGGTGTTTCTCTGATAGTCTCAAAATCCAGTCTTCAGATTGTTATTTAAAAAAGACTGTCTCAAATCTCTTCTGTGAAGTTAACCTTTTTCATTTTCATGTCCTCAAAAGGCCTATTTCATATTGAAAGCATTTAGGAATGTATGAATGTGCAGGTGGAGCTGAGGTCCCCTTGGCCCAGATCAAGGACAGTGGAAAAAGTCTCAAGAAATGTGGAAGATTCCAAAGTGGTGAAATGGAATGTATTACTAACAAATGAGGAGACTGGAGAGTTGGCCAACGCCACGACTTGAGCAGATGTCAGAGGAAGGGAGGTGTGTGTGTGTGTGTGTGTGTCACTTTTTCCCCTCCTAAATACAGTGACCAGGCAGGAGAGGAGCGTGAGTCACACTGCTTAGCTCACAGCTTTGTTTTAATGCAGCAGCCCTCAACAGCTTGGAAAGACGTTTGAAGTTGAACTATATGCTGGCCTGTACACTTCCATTAAACACTGAACATGTCAGGTTCTCTGTGGTTCTCTGGAACTGACTTTAAACTGGGTTTTGACAGGCACTTCCTAGAGTCAGGCTCTGTTGGTCTGTATCTGATATCAATATATCTGACATGCACTCCAAAATGTCAGCAGGGTGCAAATAAACATAATAAACTTGATAAAATAGAGAAGTTCCACACTCCACCGGACAATAGAGAACATCTACATGTAATACTGCTGGGCTTGGTTTTGGAGGCTAGACAGACGTTGTTAAGCATCACTAGACAGTTCTTACTGGGCCCTAGCAAGACACCGGATGCCACACGTCCTTCATGAACACCAAGCACACCACTTGAACAATAGGCTGTATAAATAAAGTTTTTACAAAACAAACAGAAGGAGGGACAAAAGTAAACATCTGTGAACGTTCATTATGTCGCTGGACGATTTAATCAGTGGGGAACCCTGAAGATAATACAACTACGGAGATGCGTTAATAATCATACTTGCTATGGTTTGACATATTTGTTGTTATGGTGCAAAATATGTGTCCCAATGCCCCCCCCCCCCCCCCACACACACACACACACACACACATATATACACACACACACACACACACACACACACACACACACACACACACACACACACACACACACACACACACACACACACACACACACACACACACACATACATACACCCACATTGTCCCGGGAGAAACTTTAGTATTTGTGTATTTCTTAAATCAACATATTCCAGGATGCAGCCTACTTATTGTTTTTGTGCACTCTAGTTTCCTGTTTGGTTTTGGTTTCTTTAGGGAGGAGGTCTTTATCAGGGAGAATTGTGTGAAGTAAGCAGTTGGTTGTGCTGGCCCTAGCACTCTCAAGACAAACCAAAGGGCTTTCCGCGCATTTGGTTTGCCAACTTTTCTGTCTCTGTCTGGTCGTCGGGTCACCTGAAACAGCAGAGAGCTCAATGCTGAGCGGATGGAACCAGACCTGGGTTCAAATTCTATTTGAAATACTTTCAAGTACTTTATATGTGCTTGGTTCCATGGCCTGTTGCCATGGAACCAATAGTGAAGAGCAAACCCTTCCCACCTGGCACTCTGCACCAGGCAGACTCAAACGCTCAAATTATTTTAAATATTTCAAATAGTAGTTGAACCCAGGTCTGGATGGAACAACAGTCAGCATTTGGCCCGTAGAAAGTAGAAACCTATTTAACATTCACAACAGACACCCCTGTAATACAGACTCCAAAGTCCACAAACACTAACAAAGAAACGTCTATGTAAAACATTTGTCATCATTTCTGCTCAAAGCTGTGGATATTTGCATGTTCTGTGATGCATTGCATTTACACAGCTGTTTTATGGCACTTTAAAAGCTATTTGTAGTTTAGCTTCTAAAGCTACAGCATTGTAGTTTTGAGTTGGCGCTGTTGTCGTTCAGTGTGAATGGACAGAGAGGGTTTGACCAGGATGTTAAGAGCTACTTGGCTGCCCCTGCGCTCCATCCCTGGTAACCCTGTTTAGCTCTCTGGCTTGGCCTAAGTAGAAGGTATGTCAAAAGGAACAAAGATGGTCTTCAGACTAGTTCACCCAGAACTGCCACCAAAACAGAGCTTTTAGTTTCTTGCTCTAATCTGTTGTACTCAGTGCTCTGAATAGAATAGAATGTATGTCCTTTCTGTCCTATTCTTACATATTTGATTATTTTCTAATCTATTCTATTCTCCACCCTGGGCCTATAGTTTCTTAACTCTGCAGTTTTGTACAGTGGTTTCTTAGATTCAGACCTTTCTGATACGTAATCTCAATTCTTTTCTATTCCCCATCCTGGCCCTAGTTTCTTAACTCCACTGTGGGACTGTTTTGAACAGTGGTTTTGTAGATTCAGACCGTTCTGATCCTTAATCTAAATTCTATTCTCCATCCTGGCCCTAGTTTTGAACAGTGGTTTTGTAGATGACTCAGTGTGTCATCATTATCGTTCAGTTTTTTCCTCTTTCCTGGTTTTGACATTTATTTGACAGCAAGAATTCTCTGTTGAAAATGTTTGATAGGAATTCTGTAGTATTGGATTATGTAGTTATCTCCAGCGCTATTCTAAGTTGGCACTCAGCAATGTATTCATAATTCCCTGTTTGTAATTATTACGTCTGTGGTGGAATCCAAGTTGTTTTGGCAGAGAACTAAAAGGCACAATTAACATACATTCTTTGGCTTTGGCTGTTTGATTACAGCACCTTGGTTAGTGGCAGTGTTTTCTTTTGATTCTAGGTTTAATAGTCATTAAGGAATGATTGACAGCTCTCCAGGTTCTGTGCCTTTGTTCTAATGTTCTAAGCTCTGTGTTCTCCTGGTTCCCAGGTCCATGATGTCAAGTTCCAGGCTCAGAACCTGGAGGAGAAGGAGGCTTGGATTAAGGCCTTTAGTGACGGCATCAACAGAGCAAAGAATAAGATATTTGACGAGGTGAAGTGTTTTCCTTAATGCTAAAAGGCATGTTTCGTAACCAGTGTGGTATAAGCATAGCCTGGTCCCAGATCGGTTTGTGTTGTCTTGCCAACTCCTATGGTCATTCCAAACATGATCTGGGACCAGGCTAGTATAAGCACTATCTTTATTACAATCCCAGGGACAAGACATGTTTGGAACCCCTAGAAACCAGTGGTTGAAAGTGTTCGTGTACCAGTTCTCCAATATCAAACCTTTCCCCTATTTTCTCTTCTGACATTGGTGCCAACTTATTCTCCTTTTTCTGAATTGTTGTTTTCCCAGGTGAAGGTAGATGAGACCAGTCAGTTGGAGCATGCGACACGCACAAGGCCGAAAGGAAACCGTAACAGAAGACCACCAACCAGGATACACATGAAAGAGGTGTGTGTGTGTGTGTGTGTTTGATCTGCAACATAGTGCTTAGTGCCAGTGTGTGTGTGTGTGTGTGTGTGTGTGTGTGTGTGTGTGTGTGTGTGTGTGTGTGTGTGTGTGTGTGTGTGTGTGTGTGTGTGTGTGTGTGTGTGTGTGTGTTTGATCTGCAACATAGTGCTTAGTGCCAGTGTGTGTGTGTGTGTGTGTGTGTGTGTGTGTGTGTGTGTGTGTGTGTGTGTGTGTGTGTGTGTGTCTCTGTGTGTGTGTGTGTGTGTGTGTGTGTGTGTGTGTGTGTGTGTGTGTGTGTGTGTTTGATCTGCAACATAGTGCTTAGTGCCTGTGTGTGTGTGTGTGTGTGTGTGTGTGTGTGTGTGTGTGTGTGTGTGTGTGTGTTGATCTGCAACATAGTGCTTAGTGCCAGTGTGTGTGTGTGTGTGTGTGTGTGTGTGTGTGTGTGTGTGTGTGTGTGTGTGTGTGTGTGTGTGTGTGTGTGTGTGTTTGATCTGCAACATAGTGTGTGTGCCAGTGTGTGTGTGTGTGTGTGTGTGTGTGTGTGTGTGTGTGTGTGTGTGTGTGTGTGTGTGTGTGTGTGTGTCTCTGTGTGTGTGTGTGTGTGTGTGTGTGTGTGTGTGTGTGTGTGTGTGTGTTTGATCTGCAACATAGTGCTTAGTGCCAGTGTGTGTGTGTGTGTGTGTGTGTGTGTGTGTGTGTGTGTGTGTGTGTGTGTGTGTGTGTGTGTGTGTGTGTGTGTGTGTGTGTGTGTGTTTGATCTGCAACATAGTGCTTAGTGCCAGTGTGTGTGTGTGTGTGTGTGTGTGTGTGTGTGTGTGTGTGTGTGATCTACAACATAGTGCTTAGTGCCAGTGTGTGTGTGTGTGTGTGTGTGTGTGTGTGTGTGTGTGTGTGTGTGTGTGTGTGTGTGTGTGTGTGTGTGTGTGTGTGTGTTTGATCTGCAACATAGTGCTTAGTGCCTGTGTGTGTGTGTGTGTGTGTGTGTGTGTGTGTGTGTGTGTGTGTGTGTGTGTGTGTGTGTGTGTGTGTGTGTTTGATCTGCAACATAGTGCCAGTGTGTGTGTGTGTGTGTGTGTGTGTGTGTGTGTGTGTGTGTGTGTGTGTGTGTTTGATCTGCAACATAGTGCTTAGTGCCAGTGTGTGTGTGTGTGTGTGTGTGTGTGATCTACAACATAGTGCTTAGTGCCAGTGTGTGTGTGTGTGTGTGTGTGTGTGTGTGTGTGTGTGTGTGTGTGTGTGTGTGTGTGTGTGTGTGTGTGTGTGTGTGTGTGTTTGAGGGTGTGTGTGTGTGTGTGTGTGTGTGTGTGTGTGTGTGTGTGTGTGTGTGTGTGTGTGTGTGTGTGATCTGCAACATAGTGTTTAGTGCCAGTGTGTGTGTGTGTGTGTGTGTGTGTGTGTGTGATCTACAACATAGTACTTAGTGCCAGTGTGTGTGTGTGTGTGTGTGTGTGTGTGTGTGTGTGTGTGTGTGTGTGTGTTTGATCTGCAACATAGTGTTTAGTGCCAGTGTGTGTGTGTGTGTGTGTGTGTGTGTGTGTGTGTGTGTGTGTGTGTGTGTGTGTGTGTGTGTGTGTTTGATCTGCAACATAGTGCTTAGTGCCAGTGTGTGTGTGTGTGTGTGTGTGTGTGTGTGTGTGTGTGTGTGTGTGTGTGTGTGTGTGTCTCTGTGTGTGTGTGTGTGTGTGTGTGTGTGTGTGTGTGTGTGTGTGTGTGTGTGTGTGTGTGTGTGTGTGTGTGTGTGTGATCTACAACATAGTGCTTAGTGCCAGTGTGTGTGTGTGTGTGTGTGTGTGTGATCTACAACATAGTGCTTAGTGCCAGTGTGTGATGCTGCTAAATGCATCATGTTGTATTATGTGTTTATAGAATTCACTGGAATAAGATGTCTCTTAAACCCCTCCCCTCATCTTCCAGGTGTGTGTTTGATCTGCAACATAGTGCTTAGTGCCAGTGTGTGTGTGTGTGTGTGTGTGTGTGTGTGTGTGTGTGTGTGTGTGTGTGTGTGTGTGTTTGATCTGCAACATAGTGCTTAGTGCCAGTGTGTGTGTGTGTGTGTGTGTGTGTGTGTGTGTGTGTGTGTGTGTGTGTGTGTGTGTGTGTGTTTGATCTGCAACATAGTGCTTAGTGCCTGTGTGTGTGTGTGTGTGTGTGTGTGTGTGTGTGTGTGTGTGTGTGTGTGTGTGTGTGTTTGATCTGCAACATAGTGCTTAGTGCCAGTGTGTGTGTGTGTGTGTGTGTGTGTGTGTGTGTGTGTGTGTGTGTGTGTGTGTGTGTGTGTGTGTGTGTGTGTGTGTGTGTTTGATCTGCAACATAGTGTGTGTGCCAGTGTGTGTGTGTGTGTGTGTGTGTGTGTGTGTGTGTGTGTGTGTGTGTGTGTGTGTGTGTGTGTGTGTGTGTGTGTGTGTGTGTGTGTGTGTGTGTGTGTGTGTGATCTACAACATAGTGCTTAGTGCCAGTGTGTGTGTGTGTGTGTGTGTGTGTGTGTGTGTGTGTGTGTGTGTGTGTGTGTGTTTGATCTGCAACATAGTGCCAGTGTGTGTGTGTGTGTGTGTGTGTGTGTGTGTGTGTGTGTGTGTGTGTGTGTGTGTGTGTGTGTGTGTGTGTTTGATCTGCAACATAGTGCTTAGTGCCAGTGTGTGTGTGTGTGTGTGTGTGTGTGTGTGATCTACAACATAGTGCTTAGTGCCAGTGTGTGTGTGTGTGTGTGTGTGTGTGTGTGTGTGTGTGTGTGTGTGTGTGTGTGTGTTTGATCTGCAACATAGTGCTTAGTGCCAGTGTGTGTGTGTGTGTGTGTGTGTGTGTGTGTGTGTGTGTGTGTTTGATCTGCAACATAGTGCTTAGTGCCAGTGTGTGTGTGTGTGTGTGTGTGTGTGTGTGTGTGTGTGTGTGTGTGTGTGATCTACAACATAGTGCTTAGTGCCAGTGTGTGTGTGTGTGTGTGTGTGTGTGTGTGTGTGTGTGTGTGTGTGTGATCTACAACTTAGTGCCAGTGTATGTGTGTGTGTGTGTGTGTGTGTGTGTGTGTGTGTGTGTGTGTGTGTGTGTGTGTGTGTGTGTGTGTGTGTGTGTGTGTGATCTACAACATAGTGCTTAGTGCCAGTGTGTGTGTGTGTGTGTGTGTGATCTACAACATAGTGCTTAGTGCCAGTGTGTGATGCTGCTAAATGCATCATGTTGTATTATGTGTTTATAGAATTCACTGGAATAAGATGTCTCTTAAACCCCTCCCCTCATCTTCCAGGTTGCCAACGTCTCATCAGACGGCATTCTCCGGCATGACCTGGACGCGGTGGACACCAGCATCCCCAACGGGACACCCCACATCACCACAGACACCACTGAGACTCCCAAAAAGGCTGTGAAGCCCCCCATGCCTCCCACGTCCAAACCCAGCGAGGCCCCAGAGGAGTGTCAGACCACCCAGAGCCCTGACGGTCTGCCGTCTGAAACGGAGCCCAGTCCCCAGAAGGTCCTGAAGCCCCCCATGCCGCCCTCCAAAGAGGCCGAGACGGCTGCTGCTTCTGCAGGGGACCAACTCCCTGATGAGACTAGCACTGACAGAAGCCCAGAGAAAAAGGTAGCATTTTTAAAACAGTATAGTACATATTCTGTTTCACATGCACATGCGTATCAGTGGAGGCTGCTGAGGGGAGGACGGCTCATAATAATGGATGTATTTGAAACCATTCCACTCATTCCACTCCAGCCATTACCACGAGCCCGTCCTCCCCAGTTAAGGTGCCACCAACCTCCTGTGGTACGCATGTACAAACGCATCCGCACACACAAACACACACACTTGTCATATGATATATGTTCACATAACCATTGTTATTCTTTTGTCCAGGTCATGAAGCCTCCTATGCCGCCCTCCAAAGAGGCCAAGCCCACAGTGTCTGCCGAGGACCAACCACCTGGGGAGACCAGCCCTGAGAAAAAGGTGCATATCATTTGTTGTTTTACCCTCTTCTTTCCATGTATTTTACAATGTGTTGTAACAACCATATGAAACATATTAAGTAAATAACATTTGATTTGATTTCAAGGTCCTGAAGATGCCCATGCCACCCTCCAAAGAGGCCAAGCCCGCTGCTCCAGCCGGAGACCAACCCCCCAGGAACACCAGCCCCGAGGGCAGCCCAGAGCAGTGCTTCGAGGCTGGGGTCGAGTCAGCACCACCGCCCACCCCTCCCGGAAAACCCATCGGCGGCTCCACAGACAACATGGCCGAGGCCTCCCAAACCAGCCAGGAACACAGGCCGCCCACCCCACCATCCAAAGACAAGAAGCCCACTCAGACAGCCGTGCAGGAGGGTACAGAGGAGGCTAGTGGGAGAAGGAAGAAAGGTGAAGAGGATGAGGTAGAGGAGAAGGAGGAAGAGGGTTCTGAAATGATTGCATCTGACGTTCAACAAAGCAGTATCCCTGAGGGGGCTGAGGATGAGGAGGAGTCTTCTTCCTCTCAGATTACAACACCCATGACCCCCCTAGAGGTCAAAGTTGAACCCTCTGTGACTGACCACCCAGAGGTCGCCACCACCACCATAGAAGAAGAGACGCAGAAAGTTTCCGAGCCCATGGCTCAAGAACAAGATTCTGACCCTAGTGGTGGAGTGGATATATCACCCAATGAAGAACCTCAGACAATGAAGTCTTCCCAACTCACAGTAACGCCGTCAGTTCAGACACCGGAGCCAATCAAAAAGAGCCCTGGCCCTCCCGGACCTCCCACAAAGAAGAAGCCCGTCGTCCTCCCTCCTCCCAAAGCAGTGGTGGTGGCTCAAGACGTCCACCTAAGCGAGCCTAAGAACCAAGCGACAGACAAAACCAAGAACATCACCACCACCACACCAGGAGAGAAACTCAACTCTATCACTTCACCAACACCAGCCGCGCTGACCACAACCAGTCCGACTGAAGAAACAGAGGCCCTGAAAGTTCCTGTGGTCGTTGAGACTAAGTCTGAGTTCCCAGTCGTAGTTCTCTCTCTGAGTGACCCTGAGCCAGACAGCTCCTGCTCCAGCCCCGTGTCCTGCCACCTCTCCCCAGAAAAGAAGAGTGAGCGTGAGGAGGAGAAGTCAGTCGACAGCGGCCAACACTCGGACATCGATGTCGATGAAGAATGGTCAGAGAGCAGGGACACTTTGGCGGCCTCCACCGCTGCCCTAATGGGCAGCCAAGCTGGCCTGGACGCGCTGATGGACGAGAGTCAAGACGGAGACACGGAGACCCCCGACAGCTTGGGACTCAGCACTGTGGAGGACTCCCCTTCTACGACCCAGACCCCCCAGGACAATCCCTCTGGCCTACACTCCACCTTCCTCCAGGTGAGGGTCAGTCAGGCCTCCCATTGTCCCCCCATCCCCTTCAAACCCTTAGCCAAGCTCATGTCCACCTCTTTGGGGGATCTCCTCTCTGAGGCCTCATTGGGTGAAAACGTGAAACAGCGAATCACAGACGTGGCCGTGACAAAGGCCACCGTGGGTCCTCAAGACTTAACAGACCTTGAAAATGAAGTGGCCCTGGAGCTGGAAAATACAGGGGAGCTCCTGGGGAGCGTCGTCCCTAAAGGGAGCACCGAGGTTGGGCAGAACTTGGCCCTAGCGGGGGGTGATGGCCTGGAGGACAGGTCGCCGGAGGAGCTGCTAGCCAGAGCCATGGAGAAGCTGAGGAAAGCAGACCAGTTCCTCAGGCAGGCCAAGCGTATGAAAGACTCAAAACATTCTGAGAATACTGACAAGAGAAACAGCTGGTGATTGTTAAATATGAAGGAGAAGTAGGGAAAATGTATTGATTAATGGTGATGGAAAGTAGTAGCTTGGAAGGACGACAGGTGTTTTCTTATTCTGGCTGATTATGCAGCATATTTATGCAAGTGTTCTGCTGAGATTTAGCTAAGTGCAATGTTTTCCACTTTCACTTTTCTCCTGCAAATGAAGGTTGATTGTACTTTTTGTACTTGCATATTTTTTTTTTTACATTCCACATTGATCATCATCAGTTTCCCAAGGATATTTACTTGAATACTTACAACCCCGATCAAACTTTTTAATGATACGTTTAAGGATGTTACAAAAGTACGTAAGTCTTAGGGGATGTCGGAAGTGCCTGCAACTTTTTGTAATCCACATTTTGAATGGATACAGATTGGTTTCCTCTGTAGTCCTCCTTGCCAATCAAACCATGATGACATTTGAAGTAATCGTGTATGAGGTGGGTTGTGTTTATGTAGTTGAAGTAATCGTGTATGAGGTGGGTTGTGTTTATGTAGTTGAAGTAATCGGGTATGAGGTGGGTTGTGTTTATGTAGTTGAAGTAATCGTGTATGAGGAGGGTTGTGTTATGTAGTTGAAGTAATCGTGTATGAGGAGGGTTGTGTTTATGTAGTTGAAGTAATCGTGTATGAGGTGGGTTGTGTTTATGTAGTTGAAGTAATCGTGTATGAGGAGGGTTGTGTTTATGTAGTTGAAGTAATCGTGTATGAGGTGGGTTGTGTTTATGTAGTTGAAGTAATCGTGTATGAGGTGGGTTGTGTTTATGTAGTTGAAGTAATCGTGTATGAGGTGGGTTGTGTTTATGTAGTTGAAGTAATCGTGTATGAGGTGGGTTGTGTTTATGTAGTTGAAGTAATCGTGTATGAGGTGGGTTGTGTTTATGTAGTTGAAGTAATCGTGTATGAGGTGGGTTGTGTTTATGTAGTTGAAGTAATCGTGTATGAGGTGGGTTGTGTTTATGTAGTTGAAGTAATCGTGTATGAGGTGGGTTGTGTTTATGTAGTTGAAGTAATCGTGTATGAGGTGGGTTGTGTTTATGTAGTTGAAGTAATCGTGTATGAGGTGGGTTGTGTTTATGTAGTTGAAGTAATCGTGTATGAGGTGGGTTGTGTTATGTAGTTGAAGTAATCGTGTATGAGGTGGGTTGTGTTTATGTAGTTGAAGTAATCGTGTATGAGGTGGGTTGTGTTTATGTAGTTGAAGTAATCGTGTATGAGGTGGGTTGTGTTTATGTAGTTGAAGTAATCGTGTATGAGGTGGGTTGTGTTTATGTAGTTGAAGTAATCGTGTATGAGGTGGGTTGTGTTTATGTAGTTGAAGTAATCGTGTATGAGGTGGGTTGTGTTTATGTAGTTCATGAAAATATAATTTTCTCGAGAAGTTATTTGTCTTGAAAAACTACTTTCCAAGTGTTAAAAGAATATTCAGGGCTTTTATAAAATGTCTGAGACAAACTCTGCCAGTCCAAATCTCAATGGCAGGATGTACATCAAATTTGACACCAGACCTATTTTACAAGCCTCCCTTCTTCTGACAGCTAAGGACCCCATTTATTCAACATTTGCACTTTGCATCAGGTATCAAGATTGCACAGTAAGTTTACCATAGGGAATTGGACATAAAAGGTTAAATGAAAAGGTAAGAATAAAGGTTCTGAAAGTGAATCATTTATCAAGTATAAATGAAGACAGTTTGCTGTTTTAGCTTTGGTGTTTCATCCAATAAAAACAGGTGCAAACTTTTCACCAGGTCCAAATGCATAGCAAATGTGACCTTAACTCTGTTTTGGCAAATACCTATGCAGGCTAGGTTTATACAACATTTCACAAAAGGTTTCAGACTGCACATTGCAACACAGGAACTACACTCTTAGAAAAAAATCTAGAACGTAAAAGGGTTCTTCGGCTGTCCCAATAGAACACTTTGAATAACCCTTTTTGGTTCCAGAAAGAACCCTTTTGATTCCAGGTAGAACCCTATTGGGTTCCATGTAGAACCCTTCCCCAGAAGAACCCAAAGAGTTCTACCTGGAATAAAAAAGAGTTATCCTATGGGACAGCCGAAGAACCCTTTTGGAACCCTTTTTTCTAAGAGTGTAGGCGGTATGATTACTGAGCTACTGTAAAAGTGAGTACAGAACCTATGATGCCTACTCTCACTTAGCCCCAGTAATGTTGTGTTGTATCTACTCTCACCTAGCCCCAGTAATGTTGTGTTGTATCTACTCTCACCTAGCCCCAGTAATGTTGTGTTGTATCTACTCTCACCTAGCCCCAGTAATGTTGTGTTGTATCTACTCTCACCTAGCCCCAGTAATGTTGTGTTGTATCTACTCTCACCTTGCCCCAGTAATGTTGTGTTGTATCTACTCTCACCTAGCTCCAGTAATGTTGTGTTGTATCTACTCTCACCTAGCCCCAGTAATGTTGTGTTGTATCTACCCTGTGCTCTTGAAAGCAGCCCCGTTCACTTGGCTTATAAATAGGGCACACAGGAACTAGCCACTTCCTGACTGATCTCCTCTCTTCTTTAGATATCTCTTTAGTCAGAGACCAGATCATTTGTATCACACTGAAATGCACTCCTAGGTGTTGCTATGTGCTAAAACAGACTAAGACTTAGAAGCTTGGTGGTATTGAAGAACCGTGGTATTAGACAGTTAGTGGCATCCATTTTGTTTTAAAGGGGCTTTTAAGGCTATGAAATCTTAATGCTTTGTCAAGTATTTTCTTATTTTATCTTAGCATTAGGTTTAACCTTTGTCTGCTTCATAGGTTTGAGGGTATTGGGTATTGACCAATTGAAACAGAAGGATCTGATCCATTTTGATGTGAACTCAAATGTGGTTCCTACCTAACATTTGTCCTTTACAAATGCACAGCAAGGATGATAATGCCTTGTCCAAGACTTTAGGAAGTCAAATATGTAAACATGATTTGTTTTATATTTTTAAAGTTTAAAGTTGTACTATTAGGTCTAACAGTAGATACTCTGTCAATTCATCTATTGTTATTTTGAATATCAAATTGCACATAACACATTTTCTTACGAACTACTTAATATTTAAGTTATTGATCTTGTCACACACTCCTTGTGGTTGGTTGGTCCGTCGTTGTAGAAAAACAATAGATTTATCCCCTCAAACTGGCTTATAGCTGTAGCTGAGTTGCAAATGTATGTTGAGGTTTGTAATATTGTTATGTAATATATTTCATTATACAAATGCTCTTACTAATAATTGTACTGATAAGGTTTATACGCCCGTAGACATTTTTGACACGGTTTAACATGTAGCTTTATAAAGCATGTCTGAATAAATGTTGTTTTCTGTATGAAATATCTTCCGTCAGATTTGTTGGATGTGGGACAACTAATTCATTTACATTAATCATATCCATGTTTAGTTTTTTATTTCACCTTTATTTAACTTTATAAAACATTTAATCCAAACAACACTACTGTATTTATAGCAACTAGTGCCAACTATATTTGTCTGCTTCCTCTTTCTGAAGTAGATAAAGCGAACAACAGTTTCACTACAGTTCAGAAGTAAAACAGGAATCAAAATTGTATCGCAGTTGTCTCTCCAATCTCCGGCATGAACCCACGTACTCCAGAGTAGTTGTTCAATTTGCTGTCAGTTCCCCATCTGCTCACTGCTGTGGCAGTCATTTACAGCCTTATCAGTCAGTAGTGCATCTCACAGCTCTACCTCCTATAATGAACATGTTTCTCCTCATTGACAGCCCTGCTGCCTATCTCAGATCCACAGGGAATAGGATATGAGCATCAGCTGCCCTCAGACCGACTGTTAAAGGATAACCAGGATTAGTAAGACTGAGCTGATCTCCTCTACACAAACAGCACACAGCTCAACAGAGAGACCTTGAACTAAAGATCTCTCAGCCATTATGTGGTTGAGAGATCTGGGGAATATACACAGTATACTAGCATGTCGTTCTGGTGGGGGAGTTTCTCCATACGGCTATTATAGACATTTATCATGGGACTTCTAGTTTGTACAGCCTTGTATTCCAAATGTAATGCTCGCTAGTTCATATCTATATACAGCTGTCCACTAACAGAACTTAAAACAACCAGCTTGAACTCATGAAAGTGATGAAGGCTCTCGGACTGAAACTGAAACTTCAACCTTACCTCTGGACTAGAGAGAAGGCTGACTGGTCATAAGTGGGCTTGTGGTTTAGTTCCAGAGGAGGAGAGTGATGTGACTC